>NW_027069738.1:852388-874991 GCF_002906115.3 Quercus suber
CTTGTGCCCTTGTAGGATTGTTCCTAGATGCATATATGTTTGTATGCATTGGTTGAGTGTTGAACTTGCAAATGATTCTCTTCAATTGAGTTTATCATTTTTGCATGTCCGGATGTTCATTCCTTGTGTGAATGAACATAGTAATCACTTTTGCTTAAGTGACTATTGGTGTTGATCTTGCCATGAATTATTGCTTTTATGCCTATGTTCATTTTTGCTTGATCATGCTTATTTTGCTCCATATGCATATTAAGTTTTCTGCGTACAATGATATTGCTATGTTATTGTGTTTCAGGAGTTACTTATTCATACGTTCAAGAGCTTTTCAGAATCTAAAGTTCGGTGTGAGTGAGTTTTCCAACTGTTCCCAACTCACGTTTAAGTCTAGAGTCTGTTGTAGGGTTTTGTCACAGAATAGCCAAAGGGGGAGATTGTAAGGTTGAATTTAATCAACCATCTAATTGGCTTTATTCCGTGACCAATTTGCTTGTAATTTAGCACTTAGTAATCCTGTATTTAGGTGGGAAAATTGTAAGGGTAGTGTGTGAGAAGATGTGAAGAAAAGCTCAAGAGTGTGCAAGAAAAACAAAGTCTCGCGACTAGGACTCGCGGGTGGTTCGTAACTGGCAAGCCGCGAAAGGCAGTCACGTGAGAGGCACACTGGGAAGCTGAAGGGTCGCGTCAGCTGTTACGCTACAGGACAAAAGTTCCAGTCTGGCCAGGCCGTTACGTCACGACTTGATTTCGCGACTTGGCCAAGCCGCGAGATCAAGTCGCCAACTTGCCCTGTTTGGCAAAAACTGACGTTTTACATTCCCTTCTCACCCTATTATATATACACCCTTATACCCATCATATTGAGAGAGGTTCCAGAGAGAATTTTGTGAGAGAAAACCCTAGAGAAATACAAGATTGATTCATCCCGAATCTTCATCTAAAGAGACTCTACAAATTCCTCTACTCTCTTCCTCTCCATTGTCATACCCTTGAGAGGTCATTTACCAAACCCTTGTCTCACCACACCCACGTCTATGAGAAGGTCCATTTGGTGCTTTGGGAAGCAGTTTGGAAAGGAACCAATATACATTGGTTGATGCTATGGTCAAGTAGCAGAATCCGGGAAGCTAGAGAAGAAATAGGTTCGGCGTAACCTCGTTGGAGCAAGAAGCTTGGATGGCTTAGGTACTTGGGTAGATTAGGCTTGGAGGATCTTCTGCTGTTCATGTATTCCAACTACATTCTTTAGTGGATTATTTGACCGCTTGGAGGGCGGCGGAGAAGTTTTACGCCGAGGACTTCGGTTTCCTCTTCGATAACACATCGTGTGTTGTTCGTGTGTTTGCATCTTCTTTCCCTTTACCTTTGCCTTATATTTACTGCTGTGGATGTGTTTATATTTGGCTTAGATTGTTCTATCAATTCAGTTATAAGCTTGTTATCATATTCCGTATATAAATTGTTTGATATAAAGCTTGAATTTGTATTTTTGTTATTTGGGGTCTAAACATTTCAAAGGTGTTTTATACCCTTTTTGAACTTTCAGATGGAAAAAACAAAGTTAAGTAAAAGACATATGAAACAATATTAAAAGTAAATGAAAGAAAAAAAAAATTAAGAAATAGAAAAAAAGTTAACTCTTCGCAAGACACGGAGACCTGAGAATTCGTCGCCGGTTGTACGCCTGCACTTCATGCCAGCCACAACCTTCAGACCGACGGCCACTGATAAGATTAAATTTCTTGAAGTTAAATTTGGTGCTATTGTTTAGAACCTTGATTGGACTCTGCGTTTTTCTAAAATCTATTTTCATTAATAGTTCGGTTCTTAAAATCTTCTTTTTAAGACTTTCTCTTTCAAAAATTTGTCCCTTATCTATGTGTTGTTGGTTATAGCATTCACACTTTCGGTGTATTCCTCAATCTTAACAATTTTCTCTAAATTTACTAGCATTATAACTTTTGTTTTCGGTATCTTCCAATACCCTCTTTGTTCTATTTTTTATTTATTTTTTTATTTTTTTATATCAAGCATTAACAAACGAAGAAGAGATTTCATATAAAAATAAAAACAACATAGAAAAAATTATGCCATCCTACTGGATTTAGTATCCTTTCTTGCAAAAACCCCAGAGATCTCTTAAGCCCCGTAAAATGACGGAAAAAAATTATAAAAATTGATAATATAGAAAAAGAAAACCAGACGTTGTAGTTGTGAGTGTCATTCTCTTTTACAGTTGCATTCAATGGAACTTTTGACTGGTACGTTGGTTTAGATCCTTACGAACTCTGCCCCTTTCTCTATCTCCGTGTCCCAGGCCTTTTTTGAGAGAAAAGGTAGTGTCTCAGGGTTTTTATTTATTTATTTTTACGGAAAGAGTCTCAGGAATTTTAATTGTATTTTAACCGGTTATAAATATATATATTTATTTATTTTACTGAGAAACTTTCAAACAGTCTCAAGATTGTAAAACAATATAATTTTTTGCTTTTTAATTGTGAATGTGGTAAAAAGTTAGATGGCTCGTTTCTTCCTATGTAGTAGCACAACTTTAATTGTAAGGAAAAACTTCTGACTTTATATATAACTAGTGTTTAACCCGCACAATGCACGGGGTCATTTTACATATCAATGATCTTTGCATCCAACATAAACTTAGTTCTCATACTTTTACTACATACATTCAAGCCTGAACGGTTTTAAACCCCTTAAACCAACCAGATTAACCTAGTTAATTAGCCAAGTGATTAACTTAGTTAATTTATGCAATTCTAGGTTATCACAAACATACAGTCATATCAAGAATATAAAGTACTGGAAAAGTAAATAACATAATGATATGATGACCTAGAAACCACATGGTAAAAACCTAGAGAGGATTTGACCTAACTATCTTCAAGGTAAACCTGAATCCACTATGCGAAAGAATCGAAGTTCATACAAAAGGACTTACAAGCTCCCTGCTTGACTTCCTAATGCTACCCATCAGTAGAACTTACTGACACTACCACGTGCAAGCTTCGAATTTACGAACTCCTTCTTTCTTGGATTCTCCACCAAGAATAAGCACTCACGCTTGTTATTCTTTAAACTCTAATGGCAGCAACTGAGTTGATCATCAAGGTGTTGAAGTAATCTCTACCTAGAAAACCCTAAATTTATGTAAAGGAAAACTCCTCAAGAATCTCACAAGAGATTCACACAAACCGCAAAATATGAGCAACAATACACTCAGAACAACTCACAAAAACCTGGCTAGGGTTTTGCCTTTTATGCCTAGGGTAAAATTAGAAAACCCAAAACGTTTAATGAGGTAGTGCTGAGTTAGAAAATTCTGCAGAAAAACATTCTGCTCGAGATTCGATCGATCGAGTCTAACTTTCGATCGATCGAATCGATCGAGCCAGGCCGAAATGCACCAATGCATTTGCAGCCACTCGATTCCAACTTTACATGAATTACACAACTTTGAGCAAGCCTAAATAAGACTAAACATATTATTTTAATCATAGTTTGCCAACATTACACATTAGAATTCTAAATACATGAATCCTAAGTCTTTAGAACCTAACAAAACCAAAATAATTTAGTATATTTAAGCATATAGTATCCAATATCCCTTAACAATTTTAAACATTACTCTCTTCAAATCACATCATGTATGTACTTCCATTCTCCAATAGACCATTTGGAGGAACATATGAAATGAGCAACCACCACTTTTATTACTTCCATTACGTTCAAATGAGTTTGAATGAAGGGAATTCTCTAGAATGCTTCTCTATTTTGCGTGCAAAATGCAATATCTTAAAAACCTTCCAATATCTTCAAAGCAGTTAAAACTTGACTTACTTTGACATCATAACTTACTTAGAAATAAGGGAAAACAAATAATAACAATTTATTACAGTGGAAATCATTTAGAAAATAATGCAAATATATCCAAATGATTTGGTATAACATCATTGTCTAAACATTTGGGACTAATCTTCAAAGTCAAGTCAGTACATTGAGGAGGATATTCATCAAGGGTTTGTTGTAAATAATATAATGATGGGACATTTGTTCTTAATCTTTGAGGGCCTATTTCTAATAAGCCACCTGAAAATTAAGGGAATCCAAAATATCACTGTAAAAAACAGTTATGGCACCGAATTTGTCAGGAGTTTGATGAAACCTAATACAAAAAATGAACACAATGATTACATAATGGCAAGATAATAAGTCTGTAATTTAGAGAATATATAAATCATCAAGAAAATATATTAAAAGGCAACCTTTATAAAGAATAGTCCCTTTTGACTCATCACAATTCAGTATTAATAGTATTATTACAAACTCATATAATGTGTCATCTCCTGTAATTCCAATACACATGAAAATTGCTCTAGGTATTATAAGTTCTATCGTATTTTTGTTACAAACCGATTTGGAAGCTGAATTATGATGCCATGCATAACTGGTCGGCAAGTCCACATCAATTCACAACAGAAATGTACTTAATGTCTAGTAGTATAGATCATTGTGAATTAAGTTCAATGCATAGTTAACCATTATTCCTCACTAAAACAACCACAATAAACAAGACCCAAAAAGATCTAACCTTGGCAACTGAATCCAATACAATTGACACAAAAAAGTGTAGAAAACATTAGATATCCATGCCCATCATTGTAAATTCAGTTCAATATATAATTAATCAAACACCCATTAACCATTATTCCTCACATAAACAAACCCAATAAAATACAAGAAAAAAAAAAAAAGACCCACATTTATAAAATTTATACCTGGACTATGGCTTGCATAGTACACTCTGCAGTGCAGTGCTCTACGGGTTTGGCTTTCAATAGTCTGCCCTTTACTAATCTCACTAACAATCTGCAAAACTCATTTTATTTAAAAGCATTTACTAATTTGTTCCAAGCAAGAACCTACAAAAAATGATACACAGAAACAAACTAACCTAAGTAAAAAAAAAAATTTACAAACCACATAAAAGCTTGAAACACACAAATCTAAACTTACATGACAATTTCAAACACCATATTTGCTATTCCAAGGAACCACAATGAATCACACCAATCTAAAACTTATATGACAATATTAGTTAGAGCCTTAAGGTATGTATCATAATTTGTGTGAGGGTATGAAGAAGCACATAAAAAGTTAAAATAAAAGAAATATCTCTTATTGTTTCTGTAGATTAAACCCAATTTATCACCACTTTTAACCCCATTCTTCCCCTTTTCTCTTTTGGGTATTACAAAAAGTATTGGAAAATTTTAGCCTACATCATTCTCATAAACTAAACATAATTTCACAAATGATGATTTAAAAAATGGAATATTATACAGGAACTCCTTATATTGCCTAATTGTGCTAAGTGCTAACATATCCTAGATTGTACGATAACTTAAAACAATATATTAAAGCAATCACAATATAATGCACACACAATGAACATGATAAATCAACTCTAACATTTGTGAAATCACCCGACAGGAAAAAATCACAGATTTGTGGAAAATCAAGTCTTGATAGTCACAAATTTACAATCAATATTGTGGTATCCAAAACCATTGTCATTGTCCCATATGCTAACACATACAAAACAGTAAGAGCTTCTGTGTCCACGTGGTCTTTTCTGCATTAAGTAACATGGTCTTTCATTTTTCATCCTCTCATAACTAACACAATTTAAAATAATGAAAATCTTCTTCAATTTTCATCCAATTATGACTGCTAAGCCTTAATAAATGATTTTGTAAATTATTCAAAAGATTAATCAACATGCAAATATTTTCTACATTAGATACCATATCCATATGCTTAACATAAATTTAGAAATACCCTTTCCCTAAGTAGATCTTATTTATACAATTAAAGTATAATTACTTCAAATTCGTTAGACTACAAAGTACAAAGAGGCCAAGCACAAATATGAATAAGGATTTCCTAAACTCTACACCACAAAACACAATACCACTTCCAAAATGACAATAAAATGTGACATGCAGATTAGGAATTAAAAAATTAAAAAAAAAAAAAAAACTTACTTTTTTGAGTTCTCTTTTAATATGTACATGTGTCAGAAATTTAAGTGTGATTTCCTCCAAACTTGGCAGCACCTCCTCCTATTACTTGTGCTATGCATGGGGTACCCTTCTATTCAAAGAAACCATCTCTAGATAGATGCTAAGATTTGAAAATATTTGACCCAATACACTAACATATTCCATAAAGTTTCAATTCCAATGAAAATCAAATGTCTTTATCTAAAATTTGATATTCCCAAGAAGAGAGAGAGAGAGAGGATAGATACAGCTAGTTAATGGTATAATAATAAATGTCCAATTCCATGCAAACCAAGAAAAGAAGACATACTGGACTTCAACCAAAAGGTTCTCTCCATTACACTAAGCAGGAAAAGAAATGATAAAAAACTACATGACATATTTAGTAATCATGTGCCTTGTGTAGATCAAGGTTTTGAAATTCGGACCGTTCATTGAACCGTAAAAGGGAGATGTTCAAGATTTTTGAGGTCGAACCGGGGTCGAGCCGTGATGACATCATAATTAATTTAATAATTATTTTTTATATATAAAAATATTAAATTAATAAAAAAAATTTTAAATTAACTAAAATAATCCAATTAAATATAAATATCTATATTTCAAATATATATTTTCATATCATAACTTTTACAAGACAAATAAAAAATATCAAATCCTAAGCAAATTTAAATATAATATCTATTTATTTATTTATATATTGATTAGTTAAATTTGTAATAATAATAATAATAATTAATTATTATTATTATTATTATTATTATTATATAAGAATTAGAAAGACACTCAAATAAAATAAAATATATTATTTAATAATTTTAAATTGAAATTAATTTTTAATAAGTATTATATACTTAACTATAAATATTAATTAAAATTAGAGCAATAATAGTACCATAACATTTTATACCAATTTTGTCACAATTTGCCACGCGATAAGTCGTAAGTGGTAAAGATGTAAACCCATAAATTTTTTTTTTCATTACTCACACTTTGCCATGTGTCAAATTATAGAAAAACTTTTTGTAAAATATTGTGATACTACATTACTCTCAGAGAAATGATATGTCTATAATATTTTCACAATATTTTTACGACAAATCTTAAATAGCAGGTTGTTACTGTTATTATTATTTGGATAAAAAAGTAATCTTAGCATTAGGTTCAAATTTGAATCAATAACAATTAACTACTTATAATTTGTTGTAAAATTATTGTGAACCTAGCAACTTTCTTGCTCTCAAAAATACTTAAAATATTTAATCCACCTATTGGCTATCAATGCAAGTTACATCACGTTGGGTAGCTAAAAAAAATATCTAATCTAATGGCTGAAAGTTGTTTGCTTTTATTAAAAAATTTTAACCTTTCATCATTTCCAAGTTAGCCACACGTGAGGGACAGAGACTTAGGAATTCAAAAGGAGTAACAAAAGTCTAAAGAAAGAAAGAGAAACACATTCCACAGAGCTCCATCAACAGAAAAAAAGAAAGAGAAGAAGAAGAAAAAAAAAAAAAAAAAGAAGAAGCAGCAGCAGAAGACGAAGATACATGTTACTGTAATTTGTGTTTTTGTTTTTTTGATCTGATGTAGTTTGTGTTTATTGTTTATTTGCTGAGCAAGTGTGGAATTTTTTTTTTTTTTTTTTTTCTTACAAATCCCTTTGTTCAAGATCTAAAATTATCTAATCTCCTTCCGATTTTTGTTCTTCTTCGTGTTGTTTCATTTATTTTAGATCTGATCATAACTTCATACTGGTGTATTGACCAAAATTCACCGAAAAAGCTGAAACAAAAAGAAACCGTCCGAACCTTAAAAACCGATCACGGTTCTCAGAACCGTACGGTCCGACCACAGTTTGTACGGGTCCCTGCTTTTTTCACATTAAGCGGTTCTTGAAGCTAAAAAAACCAAAAATCTAAGAGGTTCGCGGTTTTCTCGGTCGGACCGTACGGTCCAGTCTAGGTTTCAAAACCTTGGTGTAGATGACTTAATGAATAATACGGTCTAATAGATGTAGGTGGTCATCTAAATCACTATGTAATGTAATTGCTTGGCAGAGATTCCTTCAAACAAATTTGGCAAAAAAGTTGTCCAAGAAATAAGGCAGCATATTCTAGCAAATATAACTGCAAAAGGAGCACAGAACAGATGAAAAGCTTTGCAGTTCTCCATTGTTGAGAAACTGAAGCACCACTTCAAAAACCAACAAAAGCTTTTTAATTTCTCAAAGCTTTTCTAATCAATCTAATGAATCACAAAGTCAAGAAAAAAACAAAAGTTAGCATCTTTTTATATTTTAATAATTTTCCTCACACTTTTAATAGCAATTGAGAGACTACAAATGCCTACTTTTGGATTAGCACAACAACAATGTAAGAAAAGGGAAAATGGAAAGTTTGAAGGGAGGATTTTCAGGCTTGTCATGATTCTTCTCATATCAATTAGTTTTTAAAGGATCAAATGTGTTAGTCAAACTCAAAGACAGCATAACTTCAAGTTCAATAATATGATGGTCATTTTATTACTAATAAGAATTGCCTTAAACATTAAGAACTTCCAAACAAATTCAATGGTATTGGACATCCTTCAAAATGACCACATCCTTCAAATGACCCGTATTTATTATTTAAGAAAACTTGCTAATAAAGTTATTATGATTTATGAAACCACTTGCAATTATGATAGCATCAGACAATAAATTTTAAAATTTCAATCATAATTGATAGAAAAGATCACCAAAAATACAAATTTTCTCCCATTTCCATTGAAAAATCAATACATAAAAACTAAAAAAAGTGGGTTAAAAAATTGAACGAATCTCACCTAGATTCTTCAATTGGGATATGATTCCAATATCTTCAATCACCTATCCCGGTGGTTGCTAACCCTTTTGAAGCAATGGACAAACAAACACCACCTGTTCTTTTATGCAGCCAAACTCTCTACATAAAGCCAATTTTTCAACAAATCTATCAGAAACAGATCCATATCAAGAAAATCATATAATATGAATAATCCGAACAGGAAATAAGCTAGAGAACCATATCAAGGAGGTACAAAACTTTATCACAACAAAACCAAATAATTTTATTCCCCTCTCAATTAATTAAAATAAAGTCTAAGATTTTTGAATTAAAATTTATTTTCTACCCCTTATTTTCTCAAAACCTAATAAACCAAAACCCCATCACAAAGCTGTATTTATTTCCTAATAAATGAAAACCCCATCACAACCAATCAAAAACCATATCTAAAAACTTGAAACTTTTAATTTTCACACAATTTCTCAGCACCCAAACAGAAGACAAACACACACACAAAGATAGAGAGAGCAATACCTTAGTACAATCATCAAATACTTTTCGAAAAAGAATGTCATAATTCGAGGGCAACTTTAATTCCCAGAATCAAAGACCCCAGAAAAGGAAAAAAAAAATATGAATGCAAATATTAGAAATCAAGGAAAGGCTTAGTGATTTCTATAATCCAAAATAGAAAAAAAAAATCAAAAAATTGAGAAACCAAACATTTTCATGGAGAACCCAAAAACCCAGAACAAAAAGGAATCAAAACCAAGATGAAAAGCCAAACCTAAAATCAAAATTTTTTTTCTATCAAAGATTTAAAAAAAAAAAAAAAATCAAATTTCATACCTAAATGTTATATATAAAAAAAAAATCATACCTAAATCTAAAAAGGGGGAAAGAATGTACTGGCGCCAATTCTGATAATCTGATGGTGGCAGGGACATTCACGAACACTATCTCTGTATCCTTTTTAAATCTCAATCATTCTGTGTTTTAAAAACCTGAAACAAAAACAAATCAAATCTAAACCTATCCAACATGAAAACCCAAATAAAAGTAATATTTCATAGCCAAATGTAAAAAAAAAAAAATTTACTTGTGTTGATGGGCCATAGATTTTTCTTTCTATGTGCTTGTGGTTCCGGTGGTATGATTTTTCCTCTTTCTCTATTTCTTTCTCCGTGCCTCAGGCCTCATCGCCTCTCTCTGTTTCTATCTCCGTATAAATCGTATCTCTCTTGGTGACGTATGAACTCTACCTCTCTTTGTGATTGTATCTTTCAAGCCTTTTTTTAGTGTTTTGAAACTTTTTGATTTCTTATGCCCAATTGTTCTGCCTCTGTTTCTTTCTCCGTGTCCCAGGATTGCCACTCTCTTTCTCTGCTTCTTTCCTTGTTTCCTTGTCACCTCTCTCTCTTTTGTCGCCTCTCTATTTCTATTTCTGTGTATCCTTTCATTTTAACTGGTTATTTTTTTTTTATATTTATAATGAAAGGCTTTTAAACGGTGTGTAGCATTGCCAAACAATATAATGTATTGTTTTTTAAAGTTAAACATGTCTAAATTTTAGATAGGCATTTTTCCTAACATGGCAGCACCTCCTTAAAGGCTTCTGCTTTTATATATAGTATTAGATTAGATATTAGATACGTTTTGGAATTTTCTTAAAAACAATATTGCCAAAACAATCAAAGTTAAAGTAAAGATAGTTTACACATGTTCAAGAAATCTATTTAAAAGTGGATCCAAACACTCAAAAGTCATCCATAAATACCTCCAAAAATCGTCCCACCATATCAGAAAAAATACTAATCATGCACCTCTAAAATGTACCAGGAGCATTACATAAACCAAATGGCATGCAATGGTAGGCAAATGTCCTAAAGAGGCAAGTGAAGGTAGTCTTTTCTTGATCCTTTTGTGCAATGGGAATTTGATTATATCCAGAATATCCATCAAGAAACCAATAATAAGCATGACCAGCTAGCCTTTCCAACATTTGGTCTATAAAAGGAAGAGGAAAATGATATTTTCTTGTCATGGCATTCAACTTACGTTAATCAATGCATACTCTCCATCCCGTTTGCACACGTGTTGGGACTAACTAATCATCCTCATTCTTGACAACTGTTATGCTAGATATTTTTGGTACAATTTGAACTGGACTTACCCAATTACTATCAGAAATTGGGTAAATAATACCCATATCCAAAAGCTTCAAAACTTCAGCTCTCATTACCCCTTGCATAATAGGGTTTAGACGTCTCTGCGGTTCACATGAAGTTTTAGTATTCTCTTCCAAGAGAATTCTATACATAACCACAGATGGACTAATACCTTTGATATCAGCAATTGACCAATCTATAGCTTCCTTATGCTCTTGAAGTACACTTATCAATTGGCGTTCCCTAAGGTCATTCAAATCTGAAGCTATAATGGCAAGTAAGGTCTCAGAAGAACCTAAAAAGGCATACTTAAGTGTGTCAGGTAATGGTTTCAACTCCAACTTTGGTGGTTCCACAGCAGATGGGGGTGAGGATGAAGAAAGTGGAAGAGGAATCACTTTTGGTTGCCAACTATCAATACTTAAGAGAGGAACAGAATCTAACAATGCATTAACCTCTTCAATTGAGTGTTCAATATCAATATTGCAACCAAAAAGCAAGCCTCTGGAGGATCCTTATAACTCAATTGTAGGAAAGTATCATGGACTAGACTCTCAATCTTGTCAACCGCACATATATCCTTATTGTCTAGCACTTGTTTACTTATGTAGAAGATATTAAGCTCAACAGTCATATTTTCAAAAGAAATCTTCATTACACCACTTCGACAATTGATCAAAGCATTCGATGTGGCTAAGAAAGGGCGATCCAAAATGATATGGATTTGTGTACTAGCATTTAGAGCAAGTTCAGTGTCTAACACAGCAAAATCAACAGGAAAATAGAATACATCCACCTTAATCAGCACATCCTCAACAATACCTCTAGGGATTTTCACAGACCTATCAGCTAATTGAAGTGTCATGGTTGTTAATTTTAACTCCCCCAAACCAAGCTGTAAGTATACTGAATATGGCAATAAGTTTCCACTTGCCCCCAAATCTAGCAAAGCTCACTCAATGAGATGATCCCCAAATTTGCATGAAATTGTAGGGGATCCAGGGTCCTTACATTTCACTGAATATTTATTCTGAAATATTGAACTGACTTGCTTGGTCTAAAATGCCTTTTTAGGGACATTTGTCTTTCTCTTTATTGTCACAAGATCTTTTAGAAACTTGGCATAAGCAGGAACTTGCTGAATTGCATCAAGAAATGGATTGTTTATTTGCACTTGCTTAAAAAATTCTAAAATGTCTCCAAATTAAGCATTTTTCTAAGGACTGATTAACCTTTGAGGAAATGGAGCTTTATGAACAAATCTCTTATTAAGGGGAGAACTAAGATCTTGAATTGGAGTGGCGGGTGGGTTGTCCTTCTTTTCTCCATGATTATCATGTGAACTATGAGTTCCTTTTTCCTTTAACACAATATTTTCATCATCCCCCACTTCTGGCATTTTCACTTGATTATTAACTTGCTTACCAGACCTAAGGGTAGTAATAGACTGAACATGTTCTTGTCCATGAGTAGAACTAGAAGAACCATTGATGGCATACTGTCCTTTTGGGTTAGGTATAGGTTGACTTGGAAACTTTCATTTTTCCCTCTCTCCAACTTGGGTTGCTAACTGGCCAACTTGATTTTCCAACTTTGAAATAGCTTGAGTATTCAAATGGGTGGAACTTTTTATCTCTTGAATGGCTTGGCTAGTTGAGTGCATGAAAGTTTTGAGAGACTCCTCCAAAGATGATTGTTGTCTTGGTGGTGCTACAAACTGAGGTGTTGATTGAGGAATGGGAGGATATGCTTGAGTTGGTGGATGAAATTGATTTTGTTGATGCACTTGTTGTCCACCTACTTTTGTGGGAGGCTGATTTTGCCTCCATGAGAAATTAGGATGGTTCCTCCAATTTGGATTGTATATCCTGAAAATGGACTAGCAAATGGTTTCCCATAATTGTTCAGTACATTTGTTTGCTCAATATAAAAATCATGGTACCTAACTACAAAAGAACACATTTGTGTTGTATGCATAGGACTTGCACAAATAGAACATGTTTCACTTTGAACTTGATTGACAGAATTCATCCCTCTACCTAAAGCTAAAGCCTCAACCTTACGAGTGAGATTGTCTAACCTAGTTTTTATGTTTAAATCTTCATTGACTTCATACAATCCTCTCTTAATTACAGGGGCAGATCTCTCTTTACAGTTGGAAAAATCCCATTGTTGTGAACTTTCAGAAAAATTCTCAAGAAATTTGTATGCCTCATCATCTACAAGACTCAAAAATCCACCACCATTCATGGACTCAATCAGGTTATGATTTGTTTGAGTCAAACCATTATAAAAATATTGTACTAGTCTCTGTGCTTCAAAACCATGATAAGGACACTTTAAAATCAAGTCCTTAAATCTCTCCCAACTCTCATAAAATTTCTCTTGTTCATCTTGATAAAAATATGCAATATCTCTCCTCAAAGCATTGGTCTTGGCCTTTGGGAAAATTTTAGAGAGGAATTTTGTGACCAACAGTTCCCATGAAGTGATAGATCCAGGTGACAAAGAATTAAGCCATGCTTTTGCCTTATCCTTCAAGGAAAAATGGAATAAACGTAAGCAAACAGAGTCATCAGTGAAATTCTAGAACTTACAAGTAGCATAAATCTCAAGAAAATCCTTCACATGCATATAAGGATCTTCTCTATCCAATCCATGAAAAATAGGAAGAAGGTGGATTATCTATGGCTTCAACTCAAAATGTGCAGCAGTGGTTGCAGGCAATACTATGCAAGATGGAGGGTTGGTGGTTATGGGTGAGAACAACTCCCTAAGAGTTTTTGAATCTTCTCCTATTTCTCCCATTGTGGATGAATAATCAAAACTAACAAGAAAATTTTCTTTATCACGTATCCAAGTTCTCACACACCAAGCACAAAGAAATTTTTTTTTTCTAATTAAAAATAAATAAATTTTAACTAAAACTAGTAAAAGGAAAAATTCAATTAAGACCTAATTTATTTTCCTAACCAAGTCCCCGGCAACGGTGCCAAAAACTTGTTATGAAATTTTAAATTACTCGCAAGTGTATGAACCATATCGAAGTATGGTTTGACAAGAACGAGGTTGAACCCACAGGGACTTGAATAAACGTAAGAAAATTAATTAAACCTTAACCAAATTAATCCTAATCTAGTTGAATAAAAATTGGTTTTTCTAAGATTAAATAAACTAAGCAAATAATAAAATTAAGCAAATAGTTAAACTAAGCAAAAGATATAAAGTAATAAAAAGATGTAAACAATCAAGAGAAATGAATTAAGATTTTGGAATCTGCCTTCTAAGTCATATCAGCATATATTTATGATCCTTAATTTTTCCCAACTACTACATGATAATCTAGAAATCAATCTTGCTGCCATAGAAAATATTATCATTAAAAATTCTATTTAAATATCTAAAGCATGTTCTTCTTCGCTTCTTAAGTTTAAAATCAAATTATCAATTGTATCTATTAACAAACAAATCACAAAAGATATCCAATTTTAAAATCAAACAATCATAATCCAAGCATTCAATTAATTAAGATAAATCCTAAATCATGAGAAAAACATGATTGAACTCATATTTAGAATCTTATATTAGTTAATTGATGTGAAACAAGAACAATTTAAATCATTAAAGAATAGCTATTGCTGGAAAAATCAAATCACATAAATACTGCTAATAAACCTTAACAAGATTTCATCCTTAACCTTAATTAAAAATTTACCTACTCATGGTAATTGAGATAAAACATAAAAATAAAATACTAATACAAATAAAACAAAGAAAGAAATAGCTACAGTGCCAAACAAAAGTCATAAAAAAAAACTACGTGCTGCTGCATGCGCTCCACATGTGGGTCCACGAAAACAAGCCTCCTGTCAATTATTTCTTCTTCTGTTTTTTTCTTTTATCTACTCCTTCACGTGTGACGACTTCAAGAAGCTTCTCTTTATTCTTAATTCCTACTTTTTATTTTTTATTTTTTATTTTTTTACTTCACATTCTAACTTCACTACCTCGTAATTAAATATTTCCTTGGCACTTTTACCTTGTCAGCTTGAATAGTAAATCTCACTTCTTATTCTTTACTTTTTGGTCTTCTCTTGAATTCATACCTGGCTGGATGGAAGTTGACTTGATTCAATTGGCCTAGCCCTACTTTATATGTAAAGTCCTTATTATCTACAATACAAAAATATTATATAGTAAATCACAAAATAACATAAAAGTAAGGTTAAATATGTAGATAAGTGAGTACTTTATTTTATATATTTCATGCACATCATAGACCAATTCCAAGCTTGTGGGGGCTGAATTGCATGCATGGGGTTCTTCTAAGACCAAACCCGAAACAGAGGAGATTAAAAGGCTAAAAGCTGGAACCGCATTTAGGCATATAGGTTAATTTGTCATAAAATAAAGTTGGCAAAAATCATCGTGCTTGGTAGAAAGTGGAAAGACACAAAGTCTTTGACTATTGTTAGTCTAGCTTGCTCTTTTCAAATAATGCAAGGATTATCCAAGAAAGCCTAATATAAGGTGCAGGGAAAGCACCATTGACCTCAAGTCCTTGGCATCTTTGTTAAGTTTAGTTGTTTAGGTCTTCCTAAATAATGCAAAATTGGTATATTACCAATGGCGGATGCAACTTTTTTGCCTATTGAATGAAGACTATCTTACAAAAAACAAACAAGAGGGTAATCAACTAAGAGAGAGAGAGAGAGGAAAAAGGAGAATGATTAGAGTCCATGAAATACTGACATATCATCTAATCAAGAACTTATAGATCTTTGACAATGCCAGAGAGAAGCAAACGAGTAATGTTTAACTTTCTAAAAACCTCACTACATATTTAATCATTTTTTTTTAGGACATATTTAACCATTTGTATAGTAAAAAATAAATCTAAGATTTATCCCAAGTGAGTTCTAAATCTCCAAGTTGGAATTATGTAATAAATTACTAGTTTATATTACACTATCATTGTAAAAAAATAATTGTTTAAAAGGAAAAGGCCAACATTTTATCTAGAAAGAGAGAAAAAAAATGTTCATTTTTGCAAGAGCTTATTCATTTACAACACAAACTAACTTTAATTCCCAAATCCTGAAAAGATATCTCATGCGCCAAGCGCATACAAGAGTTTTGCCGGATCCCGTATTCAATAAAATTCATTTATTCAATGAGAGAGTCACTTTTCGAATATAGCTAAGGATATGGCCAAGCACAACAAACTATCTTGTTAAAAGCATTTTACAAACAACACATGCCATTGACAAACCTATTTGCTTGGATAAAGGAGAAATTTTATTATCAAAACAAACACAATTTACAATGAAATCCAAACACCAAAACAAAATTAATCCCTAAAACACAAATCATTTTTAAATACTAACCTCCAAACTTCCGTAAATACCACTAACCTTATTTATATGCCAAAATATTACAATTCCAAATTAAAACAACTATTCCAAACTACACAAGTACATCACATCAGAACCAATGTTCAAAGCTCACATCAAATCCACAACCAAATATAACATTTGCAATCTTCAATTCAAAACTTTGACATCAATCTTTGCTATTAGATGATAGCTGATTCCGCAATATTCGCACATGCACATCAGTTACCAAGGCCAACCCCTATGGTCACACTTTTAATGTAAAAATAAATTCAAAAAGAAAGTCAGTGGTTAAATAGTTATTTGGGAAAAAAAAATACACATAAGAATAAAATCTTGATGAAAAAGAAAAAAATTGCTCTGCAGCTTTGATGGAAATTCGTCATGCCTTCATTTTCATCGTTCTTTTTAAATACATGGCTATGGACTATGTAAGCACCTATATTCATTGGCCATATTCTTTGCCATAAAAGTTTGAGACAGATCGGTGATGGTTATGGAGTGGAAGAAGGAAACTAATCTAGAGTTTTGAGAGAAAAAGACCTCTATGGAAAGACTAAGATCACTAAAATTAAATACAAACTGATGAGATTGAGCTTTTGGATTTCAAATTTATTTCAAGTTTTTGAATCTTGCCTGTTTATAAATTAAACTTATTTGTGTTTTTCCAATTAATTCTTTTTTTTTTTTTTTAAACTAGAGTTAAATTTATGTGGTTTTGTTTCATTTTTTCATTTAGGAAGTTGAATTAGAGTTGTTTCAAATGTGTGGCCTTTTATTATTGGTTGGGACTACTTGGGACCTAGGTCCTAATAATTTCTCCTTTGAAGAACCTAACAGCATATACGAATTAAATAGAAATTCCCAGGAAAGAACCTACTTAACGACACATAAAATCATCCAACTTCTACACACCTTGTCAAACCTATATAATGGTTTTGAAATCCAGACTGTTCAAATAACCAGAGAACGAAAGGGTTTAAGGTTTTTAAGGTTAGACAGAGGTCTAACTGAGGTCGAACCATGATGATATCATAATTAATTTAAAAATTTTTTAAAATATAAATATATATAATAAATTAGTATAAATGGAAAAAATGACTAAAATAGTTCCAAAAAATAAAAATAAAAACCATCTTTCAAATGTATTTTTTATATCAACAAAATATTATTAATTGTTAAAAAAATAGTAATAAAAAGAAAAATTATTAATTCACATTATACTATCAAGATAAGATAGAATTATATTATAGACAAAACAAATGTTTACAAAATTATATATTTTTATGCAAATATGTATAATATTTATGCTTTTTTAATCTATAATATAAATTTTAATTTACAATAACACATGAATTTAACATATGAATACGTGAGTTTGTAGTACCAAGTACCAATAAATTACTGCAATTAGATATTTAAATGTCTTATAAAAAATGCAATTAAATGAAAATGGTTTAAAAAATTTAAAAGCAAATGAATGGTGGAAACATGGCCACATGTCCAACCTTTTCATGGGGAAGGGGTAGTGTCTGCCATATTGGTAACAACTTTATTGGTAAAAGAAAAAAAAAAAATCTAAGACTTTTGATTTCTTTTGGTTTTGCCGTTTTGGGTACCAGTGAGGGAGGAAGAAAGGAAACCCCAAAGAAGCAAGAAGAAGAAGTGCAGAAAGAAAACACAGAAGATTGGAGAAGAAGGAAAACTGGAAAACGCAGAAGAAGCAGGGTAACGATAAGGTTTGTACTTCTCATATCTATTTTATTTTGTGGACTTGGTGTATTTTGGGACTGCATAACGTCAACGCCCACATCTTTCTTCTTTTATTTATTTATTTATTTAGCTTCAGCCTGACCCGTCAGACCCAGCCACTGTATTTTATGTGTAGAGCGGATAATTTATTTATTTATTTAGCTTCAGCCTGACCCGTCAGACCCAGCCACTGTATTTTATGTGTAGAGCGGATTTTGGGTCTGGATTTCAAAACCAATAGTAGGACAGAGATAAGAAACATTTTTAAGAGCATTCACAGTAGTGGAGCTAAAAATTTAGCTTTTTAACTCTACTAAAAGTTATTTTATCTATTTTACCTACATACATGCTACAGCAGTGGATTTATTTTAGCTTTCAACACAATAAAATAATATAAACATCACAATAAAATAATATAATCACTACAATAAAATAATATATTTCACTACCAAAAAAACATCCACAGCTACAACCACCTCTACCATCAGCCACACCCACAACCACAACCACACCCACAGCCACCACCAACACCACCACCACCACCGGCAGTAGTCCACAGCAGGCAAAAAAAAAAAAAAAAAAAAAAAAAAAACCCAAATCTCCTAGTCAGGTACCCAATATCCACGAGCAAGCACTCCGATCGACGGCGTGGATCTAAGGTTGATCGACGACAACACCCACACCCACCACCATGAAACCCACCCGAGCCACTCACTGATGCCGACGAAACCAGCCATAGCCCACTGATGCCGACGAACCCGGCCACCCACCGACGCCGATCTACCCACACAACCACAACCACCACCACACCACAATCCACAGCAGGGAAAAAAAAAAAAAAAAAAAAAAACAACAACAACAACAACAACTAAGTAAGAGCACTCACAGCAGTGGTGCTATATTGCTATATAGCAATATTTTAGCTCCTCAAACACTAAAACCAAATTGCAGCAGTGGAGCTAAATCTATTTTTTTTTTTTAGCTCCATTGCTACAGTGCACATCTATAAATAGATGTGCACTGTTCATGAGAGCTAAAAATAATAATAATTTTTTATTCCTTGCCTCTATTAAAATATTACCTCTCTCTCAACTCTGATCATCTCTCAACTCTCACCTTTCTCTCTCTCAACTTCCTCTCACAGTTGCCGGCCCACCCCCACGCCACCGACTCACACCGTAGACTCGCCGCCGACTTACACCGTAGACCCCGCTACCGGCTTACACCGCAAACCTCGCCGTCGATCCACGCCGCAGACCCCGCCCTCCGATCCACCCCGCCCTTCGATTCACGCCACAGACCTCGTACCCTTCCAAGCCAGGGCCAATAGAAACTCTAACACACAAATACTCAGACCGGACCAAATGGTAAAATTACTATTATCTCTTCCTGGCACCTAATGCGGCACTGGCAGCAATTGCAGTCCCCTTTGTCTCCTTTATCCCCTTTGTTCCCTTTTGGCCCTTTGTCCCCTTCGTACCCTTTCGGCCTTGGCTTCCCTGGATCCCCTTTGTCCCCTTTTCGCCAGTAAATCGCCACTACGAAAAAGATAAGTAATATTATTGAAGCCAAGATACACCCCAGCACGAACCACACGGATACTAATTGTGGTTGACTTGGTGCAGGCCATATGTTGTCATCTCGTAGTGATGGAGCGAAAGGGGGAGATGGGGGGAAATGTTGAATTTGAGTAAACTCAAATGCTGGCGCTGTGGTGGAGGCGGAGTAAGGGAGGGTTGTGGTGATGGTGGTTGTGAAGAGAGGGTTGGAATTAGTGGTGCGACGATGGTGGTAAACAACATGAACAAGAAGGCAAACATGGTTGTAATATTTGGATTTTGGAGTTGGAGGTGAAGGTCTGTCTGCTCTGAAATAGCCACAAAGCCATGCTTTTTATAATTGCTTGGATCACCATCGTTTGGTAGATAGTCTCAGGCAGTCTCAGACTTCACCAACCTTAATTACTGGTTTGGACTACTTTGGAGGAACAGCTCAGCTGTCCGTAGGTCATAGTAATTCCTTTGACACAAAAGACCATCCAACTTCTCCCCACACCTTGTCAAACGTCAAACCCATATAGAACAGAGATAAGAAACATTTCTAACACCCAAATACAAGCACTCCAAAATTAAATTCCCAAAAAAAAAAAAAAAAAAAAGACTAGCTGGTCCTTTTAATACTATAAAATAGAATGGGCCCAAGTTACTAGGAAATTCGACTTACTTCAATGTACCATGGTATGCTTCCTTTCCTTCTAAGTGAGAAATAAAATTGAACTGCAAATCAATGAGTTTGAGTTGGTTGCTATGGGTGGTGCCAATAACCAAGGAGCCATTGAGCTTATTTTTCTTTAGTACCCTGTTACGACATGTCAAAATAATTTCCTTATAATCATCATCCATTGCAATGAGTGTAACTACCCTCCTTAAGCTTCATACAAAGGAATTACTTATTTATTCAATTTGGATTTCTCAACATCCATTGCAATGAGTGTAATGCTACTTTAGACAAGCTGATAGCCTGATACTCACACAGTCTGTAGATGGGGTAAGCTGAATAGGGCAACTGGAAATTTTCCTTGAAGTTGTGTGTTTTCCATTATTCTGCCATGCAAGATAGACAAGTTTTACATCAGTACTGAATAATTTAAACCTAAGGCCAAAAAGAAAAGCACATTTCTCCTCATATCCTGGAAAAATAAACACCTTTGTTTCACACAAATGCATGTTTGAGCAGAGACACACACATTGAGAGAGAGAGAGAGAGAGAGAGAGAGAATACAATGTTGTCAAAGAATGTAAGGTTGGGAACCATGGAGGAGCATCCGATCCATCAAAGGTATTATTGCTGATATCCCTGCCAAAATCATCTCAGTCAACAAATGAAACTCAAAACCAAGAGAACTAGATATTGTTAGGCAACTGAGCATCTTCTTTGGTGGGCAGTAAAGGCTTAAATGATCATTTTTGTGATAAGTCTAACAAACGATTTACTTAAGCCCACACTAACATTGACATTTATATGTTAGTAATGTCATATTACTTACACGTAGCTGAGGGAGGTCATGCCAGTAAGGTTGGGCAAAGGACCAGACAGTTTATTGTTGGACAAGTACCTGAAAAAAACTATATATCATCAAAAAGCATGCCTTATAAAGTTTCCACACTAGGTCATAATAACCTTTCTCAAGCAAATAGCTAAATTTGGCATGTCTCTTTCCTTCTTACATCTGATTAAGAGTTGTAAGATTGTTCAAGTTTGAAGGCACAGGTCCACTTAATGCATTCCCATCAATGCGCCTATAGCAAAAACAAATATTCAACAACAATAATTTATCAGGAATCCATAGCCAATAGAAATCTCTGGTGAATTTTCTGGAGTGTGTGACAAATACTCACAGCACCTCCAAGGCTTGCACAAGTCCAAGGGTAGAAGGAATGCTGCCAATTAGTTGGTTGCCATCCACAAGCCTGCCAAAAGAATCAATGAGTTGATAGAAAGTAATGTAGAAATTCCAAGATATTTTTTGTTGAAAAGCAAAAGATGATGCAAAATATCTACTCTGCATGCGTGCGTGTGTGTGTTCTCTCCATCTAAGGGAGACTACTGCAAATAAAGAAAGTCATGGTTAACATTACCACAATATATCAAGATGCAATTTTAGGAGACAATACCTATTCACAAAAAAATTTAAATAAATAAATAAAAAGTGTAACATGTGAAAGAAGCTATTAGTGAATAATGATTAAACATGACACAGAAAAATAATGTAAGTTTAGTGGGGCTATTAGATATTGTGGGGGAGATTTTTGTTCTAAGGAAACTCATGAGTACTTCTTTAGGCAATTTTTGCTCTTTGTCCCACATTGGAAGGGTTTCCTTCCTCTTGGCACTTTATAAGGCATGAACCAATGGCATTAGAGTACTACTAGTTTGGTTATTGTGGGGGAGTTTTTTGCTCTAAGGAAACTCATGAGTACTCCTTTAGGCAATTTTTGCTCTTTGTCCCACATTGGAAGGGTTTCATTCCTCCTATGCATTAGAGTACCACTAGTTTGGTTAAGGGTTTCCTTCCTCCTAGCAATTTTTGCTCTTTGTCCCACATTGGAAGGGTTTCATTCCTCCTATGCATTAGAGTACCACTAGTTTGGTTAAGGGTTTCCTTCCTCCTAGCACTTTATAAGGCATGAACCAATGGCATTAGAGTACCACTAGTTTGGTACAGTGATACTCTAATGCCATTGGTTCATGCCTTATAAAGTGCTAGGAAGAAGAAAACCCTTAACCAAACTAGTGGTACTCTAATGCCATTGGTTCATGCCTTATAAAGTGCTAGGAGGAAGGAAACCCTTCCAATGTGGGACAAAGAGCAAAAATTGCCTAAAGGAGTACTCATGAGTTTCCTTAGA
>NW_027069738.1:880722-910485 GCF_002906115.3 Quercus suber
ATTTATGTGGTTTTGTTTTTTTTTCATTTAGGAAGTTGAATTAAGTTGTTTAAATGTGTGGCCTTTTATTATTGGTTGGGACTACTTGGACCTAGGTCCTAATAATTTCTCCTTTGAAGAACCTAACAGCATATACGAATTAATAGAAATTCCCAGGAAAGAACCTACTTAACGACACAAAAGATCATCCAACTTCTACACACCTTGTCAAACCTATATAATGGTTTTGAAACCAGACTGTTCAAAAACCAGAGAACGAAAGGGTTTAAGGTTTTTAGGTTAACAGAGGTCTAACGAGGTCGAACCATGATGATATCATAATTAATTTAAAAATTTTTTAAAATATAAATAATATAATAAATTAGTATAAATGGAAAAAATGACTAAAATAGTTCCAAAAAATAAAAATAAAAACCATCTTTCAAATGTATTTTTTATATCACAAAATATTATTAATTGTTAAAAAAATAGTAATAAAAAGAAAAATTATTAATTCACATTATACTATCAAGATAAGATAGAATTATATTATAGACAAAACAAATGTTTACAAAATTATATATTTTTATGCAAATATGTATAATATTTATCTTTTTTAATCTATAATATAAATTTTAATTTACAATAACACATGAATTTAACATATGAATACGTGGTTTGTAGTACCAATAAATTACTGCAATTAGATATTTAAATGTCTTATAAAAAAATGCAATTAAATGAAAATGGTTATAAAAAATTTAAAAGCAAATAATGGTGGAAACATGGCCACATGTCCAACCTTTTCATGGGGAAGGGGTAGTGTCTGCCATATTGGTAGACAACTTTATTGGTAAAAGAAAAAAAAAATCTAGACTTTTGATTTCTTTTGGTTTTGCCGTTTTGGGTACCAGTGAGGGAGGAAGAAAGGAAACCCCAAAGAAGCAAGAAGAAAATGCAGAAAGAAAACACAGAAGATTGGAGAAGAAGGAAAACTGGAAAACGCAGAAGAAGCAGGGTAACGATAAGGTTTGTCTTTCATTCTATTTTATTTTGTGGACTTGTGTGTTTTGGGACTGCATAACGTCAACGCCCCATCTTTTTTTTTTTTTTTTTTTTTAGCTTCAGCCTGACCCGTCAGACCCAGCCACTGTATTTTTGTGTAGAGCGGATTTTTTTAAAGAACTTCAGCTGACCCGATCAGACCGACGGTTCGGTGGTTTTTAAAACCAATAGTAGACAGAGATAAGAAACATTTTTAAGAGCATTCACAGTAGTGGAGCTAAAAATTTAGCTTTTTAACTCTACTAAAAGTTATTTTATCTATTTTACCTACATACATGCTACAGCAGTGGATTTATTTTAGCTTTCAACACAATAAAATAATATAAACATCACAATAAAATAATATAATCACTACAATAAAATAATATATTTCACTACCAAAAAAACATCCACAGCTACAACCACCTCTACCATCAGCCACACCCACAACCACAACCACACCCACAGCCACCACCAACACCACCACCACCACCGGCAGTAGTCCACAGCAGGCAAAAAAAAAAAAAAAAAAAAAAAAAGAACCCAAATCTCCTAGTCAGGTACCCAATATCCACGAGCAAGCACTCCGATCGACGGCGTGGATCTAAGGTTGATCGACGACAACACCCACACCACCACCATGAAACCCACCCGAGCCACTCACTGATGCCGACGAAACCAGCCATAGCCCACTGATGCCGACGAACCCGGCCACCCACCGACGCCGATCTACCCACACAACCACAACCACCACCACACCACAATCCACAGCAGGGAAAAAAAAAAAAAAAAAAAAAAAAACAACAACAACAACAACAACTAAGTAAGAGCACTCACAGCAGTGGTGCTATATTGCTATATAGCAATATTTTAGCTCCTCAAACACTAAAACCAAATTGCAGCAGTGGAGCTAAATCTATTTTTTTTTTTTAGCTCCATTGCTACAGTGCACATCTATAAATAGATGTGCACTGTTCATGAGAGCTAAAAATAATAATAATTTTTTATTCCTTGCCTCTATTAAAATATTACCTCTCTCTCAACTCTGATCATCTCTCAACTCTCACCTTTCTCTCTCTCAACTTCCTCTCACAGTTGCCGGCCCACCCCCACGCCACCGACTCACACCGTAGACTCGCCGCCGACTTACACCGTAGACCCCGCTACCGGCTTACACCGCAAACCTCGCCGTCGATCCACGCCGCAGACCCCGCCCTCCGATCCACCCCGCCCTTCGATTCACGCCACAGACCTCGTACCCTTCCAAGCCAGGGCCAATAGAAACTCTAACACACAAATACTCAGACCGGACCAAATGGTAAAATTACTATTATCTCTTCCTGGCACCTAATGCGGCACTGGCAGCAATTGCAGTCCCCTTTGTCTCCTTTATCCCCTTTGTTCCCTTTTGGCCCTTTGTCCCCTTCGTACCCTTTCGGCCTTGGCTTCCCTGGATCCCCTTTGTCCCCTTTTCGCCAGTAAATCGCCACTACGAAAAAGATAAGTAATATTATTGAAGCCAAGATACACCCCAGCACGAACCACACGGATACTAATTGTGGTTGACTTGGTGCAGGCCATATGTTGTCATCTCGTAGTGATGGAGCGAAAGGGGGAGATGGGGGGAAATGTTGAATTTGAGTAAACTCAAATGCTGGCGCTGTGGTGGAGGCGGAGTAAGGGAGGGTTGTGGTGATGGTGGTTGTGAAGAGAGGGTTGGAATTAGTGGTGCGACGATGGTGGTAAACAACATGAACAAGAAGGCAAACATGGTTGTAATATTTGGATTTTGGAGTTGGAGGTGAAGGTCTGTCTGCTCTGAAATAGCCACAAAGCCATGCTTTTTATAATTGCTTGGATCACCATCGTTTGGTAGATAGTCTCAGGCAGTCTCAGACTTCACCAACCTTAATTACTGGTTTGGACTACTTTGGAGGAACAGCTCAGCTGTCCGTAGGTCATAGTAATTCCTTTGACACAAAAGACCATCCAACTTCTCCCCACACCTTGTCAAACGTCAAACCCATATAGAACAGAGATAAGAAACATTTCTAACACCCAAATACAAGCACTCCAAAATTAAATTCCCAAAAAAAAAAAAAAAAAAAGCCATTACAGAACCTCTAACACATAATTACTCATATCGGACCAAATGGTAAAAACTGGGAAAAATTAAAAAGAAAAGTCCAACTGATAGGGAAAAAAAAAAATTACCTTCACTAGTAGTCGTATATCACTATGTGATCGAGTACCCACCTACACGTCTCTACCGGTGCAGGCGGATTGTGTGCACACTTACACGGCTTTTCCTCTTTCTGCACCCGTGTCTTCTCTTCCTTGATCGGAACTGGCGGTGGAATGACTTGGATCGGAAGCGCCGGTACTGTCTGAGGCTGGTTAGGTTGACGATTGTAAATCACCACTGTGAGGATGGTGGTTAACGTTGTTAGAGCCAAGATACTCCCCAGCACGAGGGGCACGGATACTGGTTGTGGTTGACTTGGTGGAGACCGTATGTTGTCTGGTGGTAACAGAGGTTTCGGCGGCGGTGGTGATCGAGTGAAACGGGGAAAAGGTGGGGTTACCGCCATATATAATACCTGTTTATTCCTTTCATACCACCTACTTGACGTGAATAAAACCCTTTTTTGGCCGTCCTCGGACAACGGCGCGTTCTCGGATCGGGCCTTTGGGCCCTGAGCCCAGTTCTGAGGACTACTATACCTTTTTTAGTTAACAGGCCCCACAATATATTTTTTGAATTGTTTCAATAACTTATTCTTTAATTATATATCTTTTTTGGTATTTTGGAAGTTTTAACATCTGAATTTGTATTAGTTTTTACAATATTTGAACATGTTTAGCAGATTTCATTGACTATACCATATATTATTCTTTTGAAGGTAATCAAGTTTTCTTTTTATATTTCTCTATTGTGTAATTATATATATATATATATATATTTTGTTTTGTTTCAAAATTTATAGGAAGTAAATCTTATGATTCTTTAATATTTTTTGGCATTTCAAAAGTTTTAATATCTGAATTATTTTTTTTTTATGGTTACTCATCTTTCTCTTATATTTCACTATTGTGTAGTCTCACACACACACACACACACACACATATATATTATCTATAATTTGTAGGCTCTAAATCTTATGATTCATTTCAATAGTTATAGCCATGGATGATTCTTTTGAATGTAACCCATCTTTGTCTTATATTTCTCTATTGTTTAGTCATATATATTTTGTTTTGTTTCAATAATTTCTAAGCCCTAAATCATCTGATTTTTTAATATTTTTTGGTCTTTAAGAAATTTTAATATCTGAAATTTTATCATTGAAAATAACAAAATCCATGCAAACATTAAAATAAAAGTTAATGTTATATGAATATTAAAAATTTATAAATTATAATACTATTCCTGAATACTGATTTACTTTATGTGAGTAAAATATAGGATATTTTTTTTCTCTTAGTCTATATATATATATATATATATAACCAAAACTTCTGCTGGCACCACAATTTTCCACATCAGCACAACCTAATATTTAAAAAATAGAAAATAAAATTATAAACACTATTTTTCTCTCAGTGAAACTCTACATCTCTAACAAGTTCAACTTAAACTCAAACTCAAACTCAAACTTTGATAATTTAACTCAAGGTTAATTGTGAACACTATAATTACAATATCACCATCTGCAATAAGCTCTACCCATCTGTGACTCTTTTATCAGTTTCTTCCTCTTTCTGTGATCCAACTTCAAACTCACTAATCACTATGTTAAAGTTATGTTTGATTTACTATTCTTTTTCCCATTTCTTTACTCATTAGCCGTTTATGAAGCAAACAATTGGTCTGCATTGCTCCAGTTTCCAAGAGAACGTGCACCACATGTGGTTAAAATTTGATGTTTTCATGAATTGAAGTTGTGGCTAGGTATGACTCCTCTTTCTTCTTTAATTCTTATTAAAATAATATATATTATACCACATAACATTATTGTCAGGCCCCAAACCCGATACCTGGATTTGTGACCATGACCAGCATGTTAATATCAAGCCTAAACCTGGTATTAACAAGAACCAACTAAAACTTTATACAAAAGCTTCCTTCTTTCTTTTCATTCTTGTTACTTTTCTTCTTTATATAACTTTTCACTTGATATTTAGAGCATCTACACTGTACCCAAAGAATAATATAATCCATCTATCATTCAATTCCACACTTTTACATAATATATCTCTTAATGCTTTGAGGTACACAACTTTCATTAGATCCTAAAATACACAAATACTGCAAAGCTAATAATCAAATTTCTAATTTAGGATCTATACATATAAAACTAAAATCAGCTCCTTTCAAAACTTGACTAAGACTCCCTCTACTCCAAAATAAAACCTATTGACCATGGGTTTGAGAGAAAGACTAAAGAGAGCTTCCTAGCTCTTTCCTTAAGAGAAAAGTGGGCAAAGTGTGATGAATTTTCTGATTTGTGTGTGTGTACCTGTGGAAAATAGAGGGAGAGATAGCTTCTTGTATGTTCTAGTGTCTTAAGAAAGTCAAGGAAGAAGTGAGGTGGCTCTTGGTGATTGCATGGCCAAGTCTTGGTCTTTGGAGTTTGTCATCATGCATGAAACTCTGGCATTATGTGTGTTGAGTTTTCATTGGTTGCATGGGTGGGTGGAATTTCAATCATAATATCTCATGCATCATACATAGTTAAAACACCAACAACTATATATATATATATATATATATATATCTCATAACTTAACCACTTAATATAGTTTTGCACATACTAAGTATATATTTATGGACAAAATGGGCTTTTGCCCTTTTCGGGCAAATTATATAGCATTATGCTCCCTTCCCAAACTAAATAGGGAAATGCTCTTCTTTTAAAACTCAATTTTTGAAAAATCGAGTTTAAAAAAAAAAAAAAAAGATCTTCGGCCCTATAGTGACATTTTAAGGAGCCTATAATGACGTTTTAAGGCCCTATAGTGACATTTTTTAAATTGACTTCAACGAAATCGAGTTATAGGTAAAAAAACGCCAATATAGGTCGATTTCATTGCCTATAACTCGATTTTATTGAAGTCGAGTAAAAAAAGTCACTATAGGTCCTTAAAACGTCATTATAGACTCCTTAAAAACGCCACTATAGGGCCTAATTCGATTTATTAAAAATCGAGTTTTAAAAGAGAGACATTTCCCTAATTAGTTTGAGAAGGGGGACATAATGCTATATAATTTGCCCGAAAAGGGCATAAGGCATTTTTGTCCATATATTTATAATACAAATAGCCATTTCAATTATTTATAATCTTTACAATTCTTATTCAATGGCATTATAAAATAATATGCTTATTAAATACTCTTATATTAATTTTAAAAAGTAAGTGACTCAAAAATAATAATTAACCACTTGAACACAGGTTAACTATAAATTGGGTTGGGGTGTTACATCCTTCCCTCCTTAAAAATTTTTGTCCTCGAAAATTATAACTGTAAATATCTTTGTATTACAACAATGTGAAATGATAAGTTGAGAAAATCACAAAACATAGTAGAATCACATGTCAAGTCATTTACATACATTATTTTAAATAGCCAAAGGAAAGGTATCCACAAATAAAGATGAGTATAAACTGAGTCATGATAATAATAATTAGATAAATACGAGATAAGAAGTACATATAGAAGTAAGGAGCATACGAAGTAGTAAAAATTAAGTACTATATAAGAAAATTGGCAATGATGGTACCACTGGCTGCATCCCTAAAAAAGACATGGTTTAGTTTAAGGCACAACAAGGCAAGGAGGCATAAAAGTTTTATCAGTCAAGACTTTGAAGAAGACATGATGGCCAATACTGTAACTATGGCCCAATACATAGCCTAGTGGTCAAAGAGACAAAGCGGGACTCAGGAAAGCCAAATACAGGCAATTGGGATCAGAATTTGTTAGGCTGCCAATCAAAGGCAGCTAGATGATTCATTATTAAGCCAAAAGGTGCTTGGTAGCTAAAACAAAAAGGCAACTTTGAAAAAGGGCAAACTAAAAGCTATTTGCAAAAAGCAGAATGGGTAATACTTTTCCATAGTGTTTTTCTTTTTTTCTTTTTTCTTTTTTTTTTTGTTCAAAATTTTGCTCTTCCTGCATCATATCACTTTTTAAAAAATCTGTCATAAAGGACAGTGACAATTCCTTCCCTGACCCCACCATTTCAATATAATACAAATCCTGGTTTATATGATAAAGGGCAAAGCATATGACCACAGTTGAACTTCCTCGATAATTAATCAATAATCAACAAATTATAACAGCCAAAACGGGGGAAATTGGGAAATACACATGCAGACAAGTACTAAGAGCACATGTCACTAACATATATTCAATCTAAGAATATAATTAAGAAATTCCTTCATACACCAATCAGAATTTATAATATCAATATAATCAATGGATTTGATAAGAAAAGATCTTAATTGTGACAAACGGATATTAGAAATCATTCACTTGTCAAAATTTTAGTAACTTGGGCAGCATGTTTTATTTCTAGAGGTACAATAGAATGAATCAATCAAATAAGATCAAGTCCACAAACTCAAAGAATTTCTTAGAAAGCATCCATTTAGCATATATCTCTCCTTTATTGAAAATGATATATAATATTATACATTATCAACAACCAAAAACTTATCAAAATTCACTTTGACAACATTTTTTTTTTTCAAAATAAACTTCATCAAATAATATCATCACGTGATATTACGTTATACTAAAAATTTGCGTTGTCAATAACTTGTTTAACCACATGCGAGCTCAACGGCAGTTGACAAATTACTTGACCAAGGAATAGACATAAAAATCATTTTATGTCACCCCACATAAGGTTAGTTGGCAAATGACTTAGCAGATCACACGTGGCTAGTGGTGTTCAACTAAATCAGTCCATACCATGGTTTTAAAAACCGAACCGGACATCAAACCGTTTTTTTTTCAATTTCTGGTTCAACCCCGGTTTTTGACCGGTTTTTGGCCGGTTTTTCGGTTGTTGACCGGTTATTGACCGGTTATGGGACTTTTAACCGGACCGGATTGGCATCCGGTTCCCGGTTGAACCGGTCGGACCGGCCGGTCCGGTCCGGTTTTTAAAACAGTGGTCCATACCAACATTAGGAAGGCTGACTACAACAAAAAATAAGATAGACAAATTTTCAAAACATTTAATAACTCAAAAACTTCTTTCTTCCTTAAAAAGTCTGATAAACAATTTCCAAATAAACATTATAATCATTGTTTTACATTTCAAAAATCAAATTAATCATTGTTTTACATTTCAAAAATCAAAATAAAATCCTTCTCATTGAAGTATAAACATATTATCACTACACTCTAGTTTACTTAATGTATCTCATAAGTTCACTTGTACTAGAAAAAGAGAGGGCACAATTATAGGCTTCATAATAATCATAGCTTACCAAAACCCTAGTTATTCTTGAACCTAACCCTAAGAGCACCACAAGCACTCAAAGATAGACTTTTTCAACCTGCCCAAAGCCACTGTTAACATGATTATCAGGGTGGTCACAATTCATGCATACTACCAAAATTCTTTACAACCAGAAGAATCATATTAGCTTCAAGAAGATTACTAACTCCAGAATATGCAAGGTCAAGTTGCGTTTTAGATGCCAACCTTTGCTTATTTCTAATACTTCTGTTTGTTTAGGTTTTTTTTTTTTTTTTTTCATTTGAACATTTTCTTTTCACTTGAGTTTTCTGCCTTAAAGTTCGCAAAAAGGAAAGAAAAATCATACAAGGATTGAAACAGCATAAGACCATAGGCGACATGTGATCCTAGAAGCTTAAACCTTGTAGAATATGCATTAAAGTGAATTGCAGAACAAATTTCCCAGCCAACCTTAATAGTGTTCAAATAAGGCCATAGAAGCACAATGTCCATGGCAATAATGCTGATTTAATGTTTAATATAGTAAATTCCCATGTAGCATTTATGAAGAATCATATTAAAATAATAAAGAAGAAAGAAAAGGTGAAGAAGATAAGCAAATCTGTAGATAGCACTAGCAGTCAGCAAACCAAATAATCTACAACCTTATTTTCCCTCATTTCACCATTCACACAATATTACAATTTGTAATGGGAAACTTTGTCTCAACTCTGCAAGAAAAATCGAAAAGGTAGTACCTAAATTAACACATGCAATTGTTATACAAGAACAGATGCATGTTAGCAAGCACAATTTTTTTTTTTCTTTTTTTTGTTTTCCTAAATATACTATGAATATATATACTTTCTAGGATCCTGGGCCAATTTCTTAGTATATGTCCACCAGGCACATCTAAAGTAAACTAGTTAAAAATTAATGCTTTATGAATAATGCCAGAAAACACTATTATAAAAAATAGCTTTGTCAAGGACTGGACATGTAATGGAGAAAAAACAGTGCAAGGAAAATGAAAGAATAAATAAATAAAAACTTTACAAATTTGAGTCCATTTAAAAACTAAAAAACCCCAAGATATCAATTTTGAATCATAGAGTACCAAACAGCGGTTATTGTATATCATGCTTGAACAAGCCAAAACAATCATTCTGACAGAATCATGTGCCATACAACTGCTTAAACCTTCCAATACCTCAAAAATGTCTGTTGTACTAAATTTACTAAGTTAATAGCAATTGTAATAAACAAAATCTCTGGTGAAAAAGAATTCCTCGGCTAAAGGTGTAACAAACTTGCTCTACCATGTATTTTTCCCTTTTTGAATGTCACAGTACTACAAAGAGTTAGATCACCAATAATAGAAAAGACTGAAGTACTGTAATTTTTATTTTATTTTATTAAGGGCTTTAAGATTTGGCATCCATTTAGGCGGTCAAATCTACTTTTTAATAAAGATACATCACATATCTTGTCTGTGCTCCATTTTCATTTTCCCAGTCAAAAAGAGAAGCCAACCACAATTTCTTTCTTCAGAGAAATACAGAATATATCAAACCTATAGTTAGCCTACTATGATTCCATAGTACTCTAACACAGATGATTCCAGAGGTTTCTATGGAACAAAATGATGAAAGTGATCTTCTTTGACCTGTGAACAGACCACAAAACACCAATATACCAAGCATCATAGTACTAATAACAAAAGAGCTAAAACCATAGCAGTACTGAGCATGTTTTCATAATTCAAGATATCCAAAAATGCTAGTAGACATCAAATAATAAGCCAATGATCAAACAACTCAAACATCTCAGAAGAGATGTATCCTACTTGTCTACCCTTAACTACCCAATCTTAGTATCTGACTCAAAAGATCAACACTTAGAGTCTACAAAATCATAACCTTTGCTCTGATACCACAACTGTCACGCCCCAAACACAATACTCGGATTTGTGACCATGACCGGCATGTTAATATCAAGCCTAAACCTGGTATTAACAAGAACCAACTAAAACTTTATACAAAAACTTCCTTCTTTCTTTTCATTCTTGTTACTTTTCTTCTTTATATAACTTTTCACTTGATATTTAGAGCATCTACACTGTACCCAAAGAATAATATAATCCATCTATCATTCAATTCCACACTTTCACATAATATATCTCTTAATGCTTTGAGGTACACAACTTTCATTAGATCATAAAATACACAAATACTGCAAAGCTAATAATCAAATTTCTAATTTAGGATCTATACATATAAAACTAAAACCAGCTCCTTCCAAAACTTGACTAAGGCTCCCTCTGCTCCAAAATAAAACCTGTTGACCATGGGTTTGAGAGAAAGACTTAAGAGAGCTTCCTAGCTCTTTCCTTAAGAGAAAAGTGGGCAAAGTGTGATGAATTTTCTGATTTGTGTGTATGTACCCATGGAAAATGGAGGGAGAGATAGCTTCTTGTATGTTCTAGTGTCTTAAGAAAGTCAAGGAAGAAGTGAGGTGGCTCTTGGTGATTGCATGGCCAAGTCTTGGTATTTGGAGTTTGTCATCATGCATGAAACTTTGGCATTATGTGTGTTGAATTTCCATTGGTTGCATGGGTGGGTGGAATTTCAACCATAATATCTCATACATCATACATAGTTAAAACACCAACAACTATATATATATATATATCTCATAACTTAACCACTTAATATAGTTTTGCACATACTAAGTATATATTTATAATACAAATAGCCATTTCAATTATTTATAATCTTTACAATTCTTATTCAATATGCTTATTAAATGCTCTTATATTAATTTTAAAAAGTAAGTGACTCAAAAATAATAATTAACCACTTGAATACAGGTTAACTATAAAATTGGGTTGGGGTGTTACAATTATAATATATATATATATATATAACTATTATTAAACTATTATACATCATATAATATATATATATAAATAGAAATATAACATGATTTTGTGTGCTAAGCAAAACAATTGATCATTATTTTTTTTTTTTTTATAGTAATTGATTATTTGATTAGATTTTTCATATAATGATATTTGTCTACTTTCTAGAAAATCTTTAATTTATTATTATTATTTAATGAATGAATCATTTGTTATCCCTTCTTTGTCACTCTTATATTTTCTTCTCCTTTACTTTGATAAAAAATAAAAATAAAAATAAAAAATTATTTCATGGTTTTTTATGTATTTTTTAAATAGTTATTTTCATACATGAACCACCAAATCTTATGTCTGTGACTATATATGATTTCGTTTATAGTTTAGACCCATTAAAATTTAAAACTTATTATTTTGTGGGTTCGTGTACCTTTTTTTTTCCTTATATTTCTCTTTTGAATAGTAATATTTTTATTTATTGTTTCAATAACTTATTCTTTAATTATATATCTTTTTTGGAAGTTTTAACATCTGAATTTGTGTTAGTTTTTGCAATATTTGAACATGTTTAGCAAATTTCAATGACTATACCATGTATTATTCTTTTGAAGGTAATCAAATTTTCTTTTATATTTTTCTATTGTGTAATCATATACATTTTGTTTTGTTTCAAAATTTATAGGAAGTAAATCTTATGATTCTTTAATAATTTTTAGCATTCCAAAAGTTTTAATATCTGAATTATTTTTTTGATGGTAACACATCTTTCTCTTATTTTTCACTGTTGTGTAGTCACACACACACACACACACACACACACACACACACACAGAGATATATATATATATATATATATATCTATAATTTGTAGGCTCTAAATCTTATGATTCCTTTCAATAGTTATAACCATGGATTATTCTTTTGAATGTAACCCATCTTTGTCTTATATTCTTTTGAATGTAACCCATCTATGTAGCTTTTTAATCAATTTAGGATTTTATAAAATCATTTTTGTCTACCTCACAAATAGGTAGGTTCCCGTGCATAGCATGGGCTAGCGACTAGTTAATTATAAGAAGATGCAAAAGTCCTTAAAAATGCAAATAGGATTCACACAAAATCCCTACATTAGGTGAGCCATTTTTCATAATATTTTACCACATGCTGCAATTACATCTAAATATTGATGTTACATCCACAACCACAACTGAATATTTAGTAATGTACAATAATACATGCACCCACTTTCCTGTTGAATATTCTATACTGGGACGTGATGGGTTTCTCACAAAACTGTCTTGTGATTTGCCTCGTACGTAATGGCTGTTAACTTCTCAGTTGTGGCTTGTGTGGCAGTCCTGATAGTGTGGTGTTTCAGGTAGTTGATTTCCAATTGGGTTGTATTTTGTGTGCATGTGTAATGTAAACTCTTTCTTCTAATAAAACTGCTCGTTCATACAAGTTCACTTGGTGTAACTTGAAAAAATTATACATTTTTAAGACCATAGTCATAGTGGCAGCTCCATAATATTTTTCTAGGGAGTCAGTAAAAAGATGAATCTTAGGTACTGTAAGGGACAGATTTTTATGTAATTGGCATATCCTTTGACAAAACGCACTTTACTTATATTTGGGTAAATTTAAGTAGGTTCAAGATGATCATTACAAGTAGTTACATTGAAGATATGAAGATTACTCAAGAATTGCTCAAGAAAAGTGCAATCTGTAGGTCTCAATACCTCCTCGATAGAAGCTCGATTTGTCGAGATTCATTAAAGTTCAACACATGTCTCGATCTATCGAGTTTACAGGATTCAGACTATAGCCAGCAACGTTTTTATTCTAAAAGGCTATTTGTTTATGGGTTTGTATAATCTTTATTGGACTAGGAATTAGGAAAGCCCAAGGTTTGTGTATACCTATTTGGAATAGGAGGGCCCATTGAGCTTATATTTAAACAAGGAGGTGGAAAAAGAAAAACTTAACCCTAGAGAGCTTCATAAGGTTTTCTTTTTGAAACCCTAGCCTCCTCCTACAGAAGAAATAGTTCTTGTTGCATTCCTTGTACGCCTTTGGGTTTTGTAACCAAGTAAAGTCTCTCACACCATCATTGAAGATCTTATTGGTGTTTCTATGTGAAGCTGTTGCAAATCAACTACATCAATCAAAGGGTTGCTGTGGAGTTAGTCATGTACTAAGATTCGTGCAAAAGAGCTAGTCACATACTGGGATTTGTGCATCATTGGTTAGTCACGTATTGGGATTTGTGCATTGAATGGAAAGATTGCCGCTACAATACAAGTCCAATTGGGTATTGGGGTAAGGGTTCAACTGTAGGTTGGTATTTTGGAATAGGCCAAAGGGTTTGGTAAGATTCCTTATACTTGTAATTGCTTGCGATTGATAATAGTGGATTATTAAGAGTGGTGACCTTAAAATCACCTGGTGGGATTTTGTCTTTGTGGTTTTCCTCATTCGTAAACAAATCACCCGTGTCAAATTTATTTTCCACTGCATTTAATATAATTGGTGATTTGTTTGTGCTACCACGCTATTGCATGTAATTGAACCTAAGATTATGACTTCAAAGGGATTAAAGAAGAAGAAGAAGAAGAATTACACAAGAACCTCTTATCTTGCCTACCATCTTCAAATGCATTTTTGTTTTTATGAGAAAAGTTGAAAATCTAACCGGATATACATTTTACAACCCTAAGACAAGTCAATATGAAGGATTGTCATTTTTACTTATAGCCCTAAGTAATTTTTTAATATAAGAAAATCCAAAAGATATAACATATTTTTTTATTACGTTTATCTATTGTATCAATTGAATGATTTTTACTAGTTCAATAAATTCAAATAGCAGTTTTTTATAAATTTCTGTTATTTTAGTTACTATATACTCAAAATTTTCCAACCTATATATATATATATATAGGTTAGAAAATTTTGAATTAAATTTACTTGTGTTGCTTTGACTCGCATCCTTGGATTCTCTCTTGCCCTTGTCTTAGGACTTATATTGAGAGACAGCAATTTGTTTGCGATCCTTATCACCAGCATTGACATTTGCATTTTTGATGAATTTCTTGAATTGTCTGGTGATATATGACTTTAGCTTGGTATCCTCATCATTGTCATCATTCTTGGTTTTCAAGGCCATATTCTTGCCTTTGCCACTTTTGCCAACCCTTGCTAACCCTAGTTCATAGGTTTGCTAGTTACCAATCAATTCAATCAAAGGAATAGAGTCAAGATCTTTTGATTCTTCAATGGCGGTGATCTTAGCATGGAATCTCTCTGGAAGAGATCTGGGGATCTTCTTAACAATCTTGGGTTTAGAATCTGTTCTCCAAGATTGAATGTTGAATTAACTATGTCCTTGATCTTGGCATAGAATTCATCAAATGATTCATCCTCATCCATCCTAATTTCCTCAAAGCTAGTAGTGAGCCTTTAAAGATTAGAGTTCTTAATAGCTTTAGTGCCTTCATAAGTGTTTTGAAGAATTGTCCAAACTTCCTTAACACTGTTAGTCGAAGAGATTTTCTTGAATTCTTCATTTGTTACAGCACTAAAAGAGCATTCAGTGCCCTACTGTTAAAGTTGGTAGCCTTGATCTTGGTGTCATCCCATGTTGCAAGTGGCTCTTTAGGCTTTGTCTAACCTACTTTAATTGCTAGCCAGACTTTCTCATCTAAGGACTACAAAAAAGCTCTCATGTATACTTTTCAGTATGCATAGTTAGTCCCATCAAATAAAGGAGGAATAATGAAAGATTGTTCACGATCCATGCAGGGGTCAATAGATCACACATCAAAGATTAAAAACTAATCAGAGTGTGCCTGCTCTGATACCACTTGTTGGGTTAAGATATCTTGACCCCGGTTAATTAATTCAATTACCCAAGTTGATTAATTATGTCATATTATATGAAAATTGTGGAGGCACCAAAAAATCACTAAATAAACTAAATGTAGCATAAAATAAATTGAACATGGTAATTTGTTGATAAATGAGGAAAATCTCACAATGCAAAAACCCATCGTGTTACAAGTATAAGGAATCTTACCAACTACCCTTGGCTTATCCCAAAATACCAATCTATAGTTGAACCTTTGCTCCAATAACCACTTAGACTTGATTTTGTAGTAGCCTTCTTTCCCTTGATGCACTGAAAGCTCGAATTTGTGTGAAAACACAAGAGCTGTTTAGACTCCCCAAATTAAAGATTACGGCTCAGTTAATTTTACTCTAACTTAAACTAAGTGCGAAATAAAGTAAATGTGAGCGAACAAACAATAAAACTACTCTAAGCCATATTCATTAAAACACAACAGTAAAATGAAAGTTAAGAGAGTAGGGAAGAAGAATGCAGATATAAGATAACACACTAATGTGTTATCGAAAAGGAAACCGAAAAACTCAGCAAAAAACCTCTCCGCCGCCCTCTAAGCGGTAAATCGATCCACTAGAGAATAAGTTGGAGTACACGAATAACAAAAGACCCTCCAAGCCTAGTCTACCCCATGTACTCGAGCCCTCCAAGCTCTTGTTACCAACTAACTTTGGCAAGCCTTGTCTTCTTTAGCTCTCTGGATCACGCAATTCAGCCCGCTTGCATCCACCAAACAAATGGCTTATTCCAATACTTCCCAGCAGCACCAAAACCTTACTTGACACTCAGAATGGGTGTAGTATGTATTTGGGCTATCAACCTCTCAAGGATTTGGAAATTGAGAGGTAGGAGTTGAGAAAAACCACAATAGATTGTGTAGAGGATTGTGGGTATAACAATCTCTAACTCTCAAAGGTTGTGGCTAGGGTTTTTTCTCTAAAAAGCAATCCTCTCAATATGTGGGTAATGAGGGTATATATAGTGGGTGTGGAGACATGGTGTATCAAATATGACAAAATAGCAAGACAGAATGTTTCGCAGGTATCTCGCGGGAAGGCCTTACCCGCGAGACACTCGCGAAAACCAGTTGTCACCATCTATCATGACATTTCGCACTCCAATCATGTGTTGAGCACATGCTTTACTTCGCGGGAAGACTATTTGCGAACTACCCGCGAAAACCCCTTGATCTTTAATTTGCCTTGAGTCTTCACACTCTCTCTCACACACAATCCATACAATGAAATCCTACATAAAATACAGGATACAAAATATTGAACATAATTACAATCAAATTTGGCACAGAATTAAAGCCAACACAAAAATAGTTGTAAATCATAACTTTACATGCACAAACCTCCAATTGTGACTAACCCTTTTCTCGGATCCCAAGTACATGATTAACTCCAGTAACTTGAGCAAATGTTGTTGGCTGTAAAGTTCTTCACTTCATCAACAATGAAGATTTAGAAACACTCGATTACAAAACCCTATGACGTACGAACGTAGTAGCTTCTCATAGAGAAAATAAGTCTCTCGATCTCTATATCCATGCATGATGGCCTTTAAAATAAACCTTATATCTGTTTAGAGTTGTGAGAAAAGAAACCCTAAAAAATATGTAAGGCTGGGTCAAATTTTAGATTTGAAAATTTTGAAACCGTAATTCTCGATAGATTGAGTTGCTGTCGAGCTATCTATTGAGCTTCACATTAAGTCTCGATAGCAGACTTTTATCGAGTTATCTGTCAAGACTTAATGAACAGCTTTTCTTCACTTGTTTCTTGGACTAATCTTCATGTCTTTAATACTTGACTTGAACAACATGTTTCTTGAAGTACTAAATCCATCTTAGATCTACCAATTACAAGTAAAGTGCATTTTGTCAAAAAATTAGCCAATTACACAAAATATGACCCTAACACTCTCCACTCACATTCACTGTCAGGTAGGAAAGTATCTGTCAGGTTATCCAATACCAACGATTGATCACACTTAGTCTCATGCCATTTGTGTGTTCTCAACTTATACATCCCTACATGGAAAGCACTTGCACAACACATCCAAAGATCATTCTACATATTCGTATCCTCTCATATCTTTCCTAAAAGGAAAGATCCTATGTTTATAGGATCTTTGTCAACCCTACACCCCTATGTAAGTACCAAGTCTCCTCTTCTCCACAGTACATGAATTTTCCTAACTCTTACACTTTTGAGTTATTGGAGATTATTCTATTATTAACTTAACTTTTGGAAGGTTTTTAGCTAGCATTCCACTTATGCTTTATATAAGGGTAGTTTTTTATACTCATACAGCCAGGTCTGAGCATTGTGGATCAATGAATGAAGGAAAATTGGGGTTTAAAAATTTTGGTAACTTTGTTTTGTTAGGGAGGCTCACATAGAGGGTTTTGTTTGGAAAGGTTCAACCTATTTTGTTAGGAAAAGAGCATTTGTAAAATTGTGGGACAGATAGACAAAAGGTTGCAACTATATGAAAATATTTGCTTATTTCCAAAAAGGATAAAATTGTTTGATTTTAAATTTTAGGAGAAAAATTGTAACATACTCCCAAACATAAAAATATATTTTTTTTCTTATAATAATGATAGAATTTTGCAACAAATATACGAAGGTTGTGTTTGGAAACTTGGATTAGATTTGGATTTGAATTTTAAATTTATAGATTTGAAATGTCTTGATTTCAAATTCATTAATTTTAGGAATTATTTTAAATTCAACCATTTCAAAAGTTTAAAATTCTCAGTAGATTTGTCAAATCCAAATCCTTAACAATTTTTAAATTGTCCAAAAAGATATTTGAATTTCAATCACGTAAATCCAAATTCAAATGTCCAAATCATATCATTCAAACACACTATTAAGATATTGATTTAGAAAATAATTTAGTATTATAATATAACATTATTATAATATATGTTAATGGATTTCATATTAGTTTAGGAATTATTTTTAAACATTTTCTATAAAAAAAGTAGCTAATTCTTTTGATAATTTTTTTATACCTTCAATAAAAATGATATTAAAACTTCTTTAAAATAACCTATTAACAAATACTAAGAGCACCAAATACAGCCAAAGACCTTGTAACTGAATTGGCATCTCCCCATGCACAAAGTGCTTGGAGATCTAGGAGAAAAATGGTTCGAATTTCAAAGTTAGCAGCATATTATAATTATTTCTAAAAAAAAAAAAAAAAGCACCAAATACATAAAATATATCACTCCGCATTGAGCCACGTGTTTTATTACCTGTGCTGCACCTACAAAAAGTGATTGCCATCCAAGAATTCTAGTTCAGCAAGCACTATTGTTACCTTCAATTCAGCCAAATGAAAAATACTAGTTACGCCTTCCGGATAGCTATACATATGGAAGTGGACTGTGGCCGTGGGATATTTTGGGCAGTCTATAATTTGGGGACTATGGAAAGAGGCTTTTAATGAGACATTAATATAGATTTCCTGTCTCTGCTACAGAAGAATTATTATTTTATTTATTTTTTAGTTGCTTTTTGGGAAAATTTAACTAATGTACCAGATTTAAAAATTATTTTTAAAATTTTTTATGTAAAAATAAAAATAATTATTTTTAATGATTTTTTAAAGTTAGGTTTTGTTTGGGATCCGCTTATTTTGATAAAATTAAAAACTTTTTGTTGAAACTATTGTAGATANTTTAATGTATGCCTTTAAGGCACAAATTAATTATTCATTTTACAAATTTTTTTTTATGAAAAATTAAAAAAATATTTAAAAAGTTAATCACTTTTTTGATTTTCCATAAAATTTTCCTTAACATGGCATAGTAACATATGCCCAAAATAAAATATGAAACTCTATTAACAATTGGAAAATGTTATAATGCCCTGATAAGAATGAAACTTAAAAAATATTTATTTTTAATGTAGCGATGGTCAATGCCTCACTACAAGTAGCGAGGATATTGTGCATCATTAAAACTTTTGTTAACTTAGCGAGACTAATGCACACTTACTTTGGTTGAATTAAACAAAAATTTGCTAAAATGTTAAATTGGAGAGGCTTATATAAATTTTCTTAAAATACAACTCTAACCATCTTTCAAAAATGCAAAATGTTTTTTGTTAATGAATAGTCACTCTCTTAGTTTGTAGAGTTACTGTTCATTAACAAAAGAAATTTTCAAGACAAAAAATTGTTGAAGTCAAAAAAAATATTTGTTTTTATTTCCTCTATCCTTTCGGGAATGGAGAAAGATTATAAAAAAGAACCAAAGAAAATTAAAGTAAGAGTAAAGAAATACTAATAGTTAAATAGGATTATGAAAATAGAGAATTGGTTAGAACCTTTTTTTGTAAAAGTAAGCAAACAAAATGAAAAAATAACTTTTGGTTTGGAAATTGGATGAATATATGATACTCTAATATATGCCACCGACACAAGTTGCTAAAAGTATCATTTATCTCAATCCCAACCCCAAAATTGCTGGAGTGTGCGGTGACAATTATCTTAAAAGTATTAGTTTTGTCCATATTCTTTGTTCAATGTCTTTCGTCAATAATTGAATATATCAAATCACAGTTTTTATTACCCAATGTGACGTGTGATTGGGAGAAGAGAGAGACGCAACTATTGTAGGTCAATATATAATTGGTAACCTTTTTTAATAATGTTTTCATGCAGAAAGAAAAAAGAAAAAAAAATCTTATTACAATACCATGGGCGCCATCATTTGTCTTGTTCGGCAATCAATTGCCTCTGATCTAGCCAATCTTCTATTCGGCTTAGCAATGAAAGCACCCTTCTTCCAATCAACTTCAAGCATCTTTATATTTGGGATAATATATTGTATCAAGCAGTTTATATCAATTATACTCGATTCTCAAAATATATATATATATATATCCCTTGTACTCAAGTGCTATATATCAAACTTGTATCCTCGTATCAATTGAAAAGTGTGGATGACCACTTTTTTTTTTTTTTTTTTTTTTTTTTTTTTTCAAAAAAAAAAAAAGTGTTGATAACCACTTGAGAAGTTCATATTCATCTTCATATTTCCGTGTCTTACTAATTATTTCTTTTATTTCATAATACGTGATCAACATAAAACTCTGTCCAAATTCAAGCTGTGTCCAATTTATAAAAGGTAGTTGTTTTCATTGTGCCCTTCAAACCCAAAGGTTATTTGTGTGACATATAACGGTGTAAGTTTTCTCTAAGAATTAGTAATTGTACTATCTAATTTATCTATTATCACATTGATTCTATCTAAAATTATAGAATTTATGTAATGGATAAAAAATCCTATGCTTTCATGCTAAATATTATATAGGGTAAGTGTAAGTATGCGGCATATATCTATTAACATGATATACATTTCTGCATACCATTAGCATGATAGTCTCTCTACAAGTGTAAGTTTTTGTAAGGTATGGGGCAAGAGTCGACGTTCAAATCTCCACGAGAGTGCTTCATACACATATACATTTAAATTAGGCTAGAATGAGATTTTTATCTCAGATTTAAAAATAGTATAGGCCAAAAACGTATTGACCCCTTATGATGAATCAATTGATTAATTAGCCAAGTTTATTAATTAATCAAATTAACATGTAAAGCGCGTGGTAGCACAAACAAATCACCAATTAAACTAAGTATGCAGTATAAAATAAATTGACACGGTGATTTGTTTACGAATAGGGAAAACCTATATGGCAAAAACCCCACCAGGTGATTTTAAGGTCACCACTCCCGAGAATCCACTATTATTAAAACAAGCAGTTACAAGTAAAGGAATCCCAATACCTTATACCAACCTACAGTTGAACCCTTACCCCAATACCCAATTTGACTTGTTCTGCAGTGACAATCTCTCCTTTCCACTGCACGGCTCCCAGTACGTGACGAACCAGTTGCGCGGATCCTAGTACGCGACTTGATCACCAACTTGAGAAGGATGTTGGCTGCAAAGTTCTTCAGTTCATCCAGACGATGAAGATCATGAAGTTGGTTGGTCACAAAACCCTACGGTGGGCAAACACAGCAGCTTCTTGAAGAGAAAGATGAACTAGGTCAAATTCTATCTCCGGTTACAATTTGTATGAACAAGACTTTGCTTCACACTTGTGCAACCTTAGATAGCCCTTAAAATAATCCTTATATATGTTTAGAGTTGTGAGAAAAGAAAGCCCAAACATACATTCACGGATTGGATAAAAAACAGTCCTGGAAAACTAAACTTCATAAACCTAGATAGATACCTTATCTGTCGAGCAGCTATTGAGCCTCGGGCTGAAACAGCTTTCTTTAAATCTTGATAGTTGCTAGCTGTCGAGATAGCTGTCTAGATTTAATGAACAACACTTTTTGACTTGATTCTTAGACAGACTTGCATGGCTTTAACACTTGAACTTGAAACAAGGTTTCTTGAAGCATTAAACATATCATAAATCTATCAAATTACAAGTAAAGTGCGTTTTGTCAAAGGATTAGCCAACTACACAAAATAGTGACATATGTTCCTAACATTGAACACATATGTCCTAACAATCTCCCCCTTTGGCAATCAGTGACAAAACCACAACAAACAAATGAGATATGAGAGAAGTCATAAATCACTCAACTCATATTCACTTGTTAAATACAATAAAATCTATCATAACACAAACTCTTAAAAAATTTTGTAAGAAGAGAGTTTATGGCAAGTAGACTTTGACAATTTGTATTTCTGAAACACTTTAAATAAAACTCATCAAGGCATCTTAGTGTGAAATAGAAATAATAGATTGCATACAATTAAATAAGAAACATGTGTATAAAGATAGAAAAGAAACAACACATGTAAAGATAAGTGAAGGACTGTAATAACAACCTCAAATGTTTATAAATCAACAAGTACAAGGTTTGCTATTACAATATGATCACAAGATCTAAGGTACAAGAACAATGTATCTAAAATAAAGAAAAGAAAAAGATACATGAAATCCTCACTACATCCCTCAAAATATGAACACTCCCCCTTACAAAAATCTCCTATATTATCCCTCCCCCTATGAGTATGACTACTCTCATATCCAAAACTACTCCCCATTTTTGTCACGAGTGACAAAGGGTAAGAGTATCAAGTAGACATCTCATCATCGTTGGGTGAGCTAGCATCTCCATCCTTATCATCCTCATCGTCGTAGGAGTTGTCATCATCCTCAGATGCCTTGGGAGGACGAGAGGGAGACTCTATGAAGCCACCAAAGTGAGCCTACCATCTAGCAATACAGCCGACATGAGTGTTCACCTAACACAACTCATCGGTGAGAGTGTCAAGGCAAGCATCCATGCGTTGAAGCTGCACCATGATCGCATCCAGAGTCACACCACCTGCAGAAGAAGAGGGAGCAGAAGGAGTGGGAGGAGCTGTCGTAATGGACTGGCTCGAATATAGCTATGCCTCACTCCATTTAATGGTAGTGGCGTCAATGGCACACATAATAGAGAAGTGGTTGGAAACAGGAAAGGAAACAGAAAAATGGCGTAAGATCCTCATGATAGCCGAAGGGAAGATTGATTTGCATAAAATATATACAATAAAATACTCACATATCTACATCTTTAGCTTTACTTTTATGTTATTTTGTGACTGATTATGTAATATCTTTGTGTTGCAAGTAACAAGGGCTTTACATGCAAAATGGGGCTAGGCCAATTGGATCAAGCCAACTTACATCCAGCCAAGCATGAATTCAAGAGAAGACCAACCAAATTAAATTTAAGTCCAATTGGAGTAAGGAATCAAAGGAAATTTGCACAAATCCAAGTCCAATTTGGATTAGGATTCCAGCCTACACATCAATTAGTATTTTTGGCATAACTTTTGGCTTAGGTGTCCAATCGAGATAATTCAAGTTAGGCTGGAAAGTTAACTTAAAGGACTACAACTTTGTAGTTTACTAGTCCTAATTATGGGCTAAAATAGTCGGTTAAGTGAAACCTAAAAATCTGGAATTTTCTCCAAACGGGAATTCAACTTGTAATAAGATTCATTGACCTATTTAAAGGCTTTTTAGGGCAAAATTCATGGGGGCTGAGGCTAGTGCTAGGGCTGAGATGTAAAACAAAAAATTGGAGCAAGAGGCAATGCCGCATGTGGCTTCTCTGTAGCTTTTCTCCATAATAGCATTGTGACTATTTCTTTCTCTATTTTATTTGTCTAGTTTAATGTTTAGTATTTATTCTTTTGTTTTATTTCAATTACCATGAGTAGCTAAATTTATAATTAGGGTTGAGGTTGAAACCTTATTAAGGATTATCAGTAATATTTATGTGATTTGATTTTTCCCACAATAGTTGTTCTTTAATTATTTAAATTGTTCTTGCTTCATATCAATTGACTAAGATGAAATTCTAGATATGAGTTCAATCATGTTTTTCTCATAATTTAGGATTTGTCTTGAATAATTGAATGCTTGGTTTATTAATTCTTGATTATAAAATTGGATATCGTTTGTGATTTGTCTGTCAATGGATACAAGTTATGATTTGATTTTTAGAATTGGATATATCTTGTGATTTGTTTGGCTACGGATACAATTGATAATTTGGTTTTATACTTAAAAAGAGAAGAAGAACATGCTTTTGATTTTTAAAATAAGGATTTTAATGAGGATAATTTCCATGATAGCAAGATTGATTTCTAGATTATTATGTAGTGAGTTGGGAAAAATTAATGATCATAAATATATGCTGATATGACTTACAAGGTAGATTCCAAAATCTTAATTCCTTTCCCTTGATTGCTTACATCTTTTTATTACTTTATATCTTTTGCTTAGTTTAACTATTTGCTTAATTTTATTATTTGCTTAGTTTATTTAATTTCAAAACAACCAATTCTTATTAAACTAGATTAGGATTAATTTGGTTAAGGTTTAATTAATTTTCCTACATTCATTCAAGTCCTTGTGAGTTCGATCTTGTTCTTGTCAAACTATACTTCGGTACGGTTCGTACACTTGCGAGTATTTTAAAATTTCACAACAAAGATGATCATATCACAGGTCGCCGTATCCTTATATACATCTATAATAGAAAGAATAAAATGAAAGGGAAAATCTATAGTAAGATGCTCTAAAAGAGAAAGCAAAAATCGAGCACGGGGCTCGGTGATAGAGTTATAGTGAGAAAGAGGATGTAAAACAAAAGTCATAACCATGTTCATGAATCTAGGACCTTTAGCAAAGGTCGAACATGGAGTAAACTGACACTTACAAAAAGTGGACATAAGCTCGTCTTTGGACACAGTCCTTAGACACTCATAACCGGGGTAGTCAGGATGCTCTATCCTTAGGACATAGAGCACATCGAATACAATATCTGGTGTGACAACAATGTGCATACCTCAAACACGAGTAACAAAAAGAGGTACTGAATAATCAAATCCATGCATGTTGGAGTAGAACTCCTAGATCAACATGAATGGATAAGTGACCGGGACGTCACACAGTGACTCCCAACCCTGACTGTGAATGATAGTGGGTAAGTCAGTGTCGGAGAAGTCTGACAAAATGACTTGCATTCCAAATGAATGCCTCATCGAGAAAAGTTCTCCGAGAAGTCCTTTCGGGCTTGCTCATCACAGAACCGAACAGAAGAAAGAGTAGGATCAGATGAAGTGGATGCCCCAGAACGAAGAGTTCCAGGATGGAGTAGACTTACATTTAGGTGCCATGATGCAACTAACATAAACTAGAGAGAGAGAGAGAGAGAGAGAGAGGGAGAAAAAGACAATCAGAAAAGTCCCAATACAGTTCAATATATAAGAATATAGAGAATGTAAAGTACGTATGCAAGAAAATGCATGAGCATGTGAGATGCAATAGTAAAAACACCATGGGCTCAGCCCAATCTAATCCTACCAGCACACATGTTTGCAACAAAGTAAACACACATCTAAGAATGCATGAAACATTGTTATAATGAAAATGAGATGCAATGCATGATGTTTTAAAATAAAAAATACATAACCCATCCCAAAAATTTCACAATAGCTTCATCAATTTTGGACACCCCAAAATTTTCAAAAAAAAATCCCAAAAAGTAAGGTCAATGCAAGAAATGCGTGAAAAAGAAGGATTAGGACTCTTACCAAGTAAAGAAAAACTTGATCTAGGTCGAAAAATCCTTGAGGATGAAGTTTGGAGTGAGAGAGAGAAGTTTTGGGAGGTGAAAAGACAATAGGAATCGAAAGAGATTGAGAGAAATGAGTATCGAATCACGTTGACCCTATATATAGAAGCTCAGTAATTCTCAACAAATCGAGAGGTGTCGAGAGGTGTTGAGCTTTAAAAGGCATCGACAGATGCAGTTATCAAGCAAGTGTCCAGAGGTGTCCATAGCAAAAAGAAGCTCGATGGATCGAGGATCTATCGAGGAGCTATCGAGGGGACAGAAAGTTTCTCGATCGATTGACCTAGCTATCGAGAGGTGTCAAGATTGCGATAAAAAGCAATTGAAGAGCACCATAGGTAAGCTAGGTGTCGAGAGGTGCTGAGGAGCTATTGAGATTGCTTGAAAAAGGTTTTTCAGAGAAGAGAAAAACACAGACATGAATGCAATTAAACATGCAACTCAACCAAGGATCCAAACAACATTTTGAACTCTCAAAATCATCTCTAAAAAAAAAATGTTAAGCATAATGATCCCAAAACACATGCACACTCTAAACACGTCTAACCAATTTTCTATTTAAAAAACAAGTCAAGATAGTTTAGTGAGCATACAATAACACATGTATTCCTTGTGATGGCCAAATCACATTATACCTGCACATGTATCAAGAGTAGCAAAGAATATTGTGTGTTGTGTGTGAAAAACATCGCAAGATTGCATAAGTATATACATGTTATGACAATTTGAGATATGAGAAAATCACTTTAACTCACACACAATCATAACTATTTGATGGGAACTATTACCTTCGAGGTACATCCTATAACTCCCATATCTCCTAAAATACACGCTTGCAATCATATATAAAGCGTTTTGATCTTTTTGCTTTTATTTTTCTTTGCATATTTTTCTTTTTAAGCAAATCATGCATGGGCATATAAGAGGGAGAAAAGAAATACCCAATGATGTTAAGCATTTGACATTGCACTTTTACTATGCCGAAGCATACTGATGTCATTTCATGATTGGCGGGCAACAGTGGTGAAATGGTTATTTATGCCTTTCTCTTAGAATTTTCTAGTCCTTCCAAAGAGTGATATGAGTGTTAAGTACAAGAGATTACTTAATCTTACTCATCACAAACATGAGCCACAAAGCTCATTTGCGTAATTGTGCACAGAGATGCTCATCTAAGTTAAAAAAGATGCAAAGTTTAGAAAACTTTGTTTCAATGGCCATCCAAGGTACATAAGTACCAATGTACACAAACACACACTGTTTTTGTATTTTTCAATTTATTTTATTTTTATTTTTATATGAAAACCAAAATAAAACAAAACTGAAAACTATCCAAACAAAAACATGTTAAACAAAACAAAACAATGCATAAAACTAGATTGACTCAAAACAATAAAGCAAAACACCCAAGTAATGCAAAAACAAAAACAAGAAAAGGAGAGAGAGGGAGAAGAAGTGACATAATCACTTGGAGCCCTTTTCCTTCCACACCTTGGAAGAACCTTTTCGTTTAGAGAACCCTTGATTCGGCGGTGAGGGGGAAGAGTTAAAGCCGTTCAAGTTTGACAAGAACATTGGGGCTTTGAGAAGATCTCCAAGAGGAGCGAAAGAGGATGGAAGATGATTCTGATCTCCCAACGTGATCATGCTGTTGCTCTTTTGAGTGCCTAGCCACTTATAGTAATTAGGTCGAGTATGTCCAGCTGTGCCACAATAATGACAAAAATGTTGCTTTTTCTGTTTTGGCTTTTGAGAGTTTCCCTTCTTAACCCTAGGGTTTTTAGTCTTATTCTTAGCAAGTTTAGGGGGTGCCCCTAAGATAGACTTACCCTTATCTATGTTCTCACTAGCTAATTCATTTTTAACTTCATTGTTCTCAGTTTCAACATTATTAGTAAGAGGAACAAAAACAGAAGCACTAGTAGAAGCAATACTAGGAGAAGAGAAATTATACCCTAACTCGGTTCGATCGAACACAGATTTCTAAAGACTGAGCATCTCATCGAGATTAGTGCTTGAAGTCCTTACCAGGTGAGCTCTGACTTGGAACAGTTTTGCCTTAAGCTTCTTGCTCTTCTTAGTCAAGAAGTTATTCTCAAACCTTAGTGCTCCAATAGTCTGATTTGCTTTATCAAACTTTGTAGAGAGAGAGAGAGAGAGAGAGAGAGAGAGAGAGAGAGAGAGAAGAGAGAGAGAGAGAGAGAGAGAGAGAGAGAGAGAGAGTCTGGAATTGAATAAAAAATATTTATTTTTAATGTAGCGATGGTCAGTGCCTCACTACAAGTAGCGAGGATATTGTGCATCATTAAAACTTTTGTTAACTTTGCGAGACTAATGCACACTTACTTTGGTTGGGTTTAGACAAAAATTTGCTAAAATGTTAAATTGGAGAGGCTAATACAAATGCTCTTAAAATACAACTCTAACCATCTTTCAAAAATGCAAAATGTTTTTTGTTCACGAATAGTCACTCTCTTAGTTTGTAGAGTTACTATTCATTAACAAAAGAAATTTTCAAGACAAAAAAATTGTTGAAGTAAATTTCTTTTTTTTAAATTTTTTTCCTCTATTCTTTCAGGAATGGAGAAAGATTATAAAAAAGAACCAAAGAAGATTAAAGTAAGAATAAAGAAATAATAGTTAAACAGATTGAGAAAATAGAGAGTGGTTAGAAGGTTTTTTGAAAAAGTAAGCAAACAAAATGAAAAAATAAATTTTGCTTTGGAAATTGGATGAATATATGATACTTTAATATATGCCACCGACACAAGTTGCTATAAGTATCATTTATATCAATCCCACCCCAAAATTTCGAAAGTGTGCGGTGGCAACTGCTTTAAAACAAATGGCCCCACTCAAAGCTCCTAGCCTAGATGAAATGCCACCTTTCTTCTCTCAACACTTCTGGCAATTTTTGGACTAAGATGTTACTAAATCTGTTCTCTCATGGCTGAACACAGGTATCATTCCTCACCTTGTGAACCACACTTTCATTACTCTTATACCCAAAACAAAAATCCGAGCATGTTCATGAATATAGCCCCATTAGTTTGTGTTATGTCCTCTATGTAGACACCTTATTTTGTACCCCTTACGACTCAAGCTCCAGTTCCCCAATGACGACATCACTCGGAGGCTCAAGGTTGATTTAGAGTCCAATCTTGTAAAACTTTGACTTGAAGGATGATTTGGTAAGAAAATGTGCAAAGAAAACCCTAAGCATGTGTACGCATACACGCGTATGCAAACGCACACTCAAAGTATGCCTACGCATACAAAGAGCATGTGCATGCATGCCCCGAGTATGCACATGAATTTAGGGTTTTAGAATACCTGTAAGGAAAGTTTTTAGACATAAATTCATGTAGAATGAATCTCACATCATTTGGGAGCCGCCCATACACCCCTCTATGATCACTATAAAAAGCCCCAAAGGCTTTTTTTTTTACCAAATATACACAATATTTGCCAAATTCACTAGAAACTAGTAAATCAAAGAGGGAGTTTTTATACTAAAACATCCTTAAGTAAAATTTTACTTGGTTAGGACCTATTTGGTCTTAATCTTCGAGTTTTAAGCATGCTAACCTTCTTGGTTTTGTTCTTGATTAGATTGACTTAGGAGAACAATCAAATCAAAACTCTAAAAAGTTCTAGTGTTGAGGTAAATGTACAAACTTCATCTATCATTTTCTTGTTTTTTGTTTGCTTTCTTTTCTGTTTTATTGCTTTATTTCCTCTATCTTTAGTTTAGCTTGTTTAGTGTTTGTGTTATAAGCATGATGGTTTACTAGATTTCTTGTTTTAAATTATTTGTGTTGTGTTCTTGGGTTTGTTTCTTGGCGTGTATGCATGTGGATGCTTCTTGCATGCGTACAAATACTCGTAATATGTGTATACGATTTAGGTTTGTTCGATTTTGTTTGTTTTAAATCACATGTTTAGGTTCTGTTTAGCCTAGTTTTCACATATTTAGCATTAGGATTGCTAGAATAACATGTTTCATATTCATGGATTATTAGATGAATGATTAGGGTCAATACTTGATAATGACATGAACATGCATAGAACATGAACATACATTGATGCATAGGTGTTGTAATGTAGTGAGGTAAGTCATGTATATGAATATGAACATGCATGATGGCATGATTGGATATGAGGATGCATGCTTGAGTGATTGGACATGTTTTTCATGATGAATATGCATGTGATAATTCTTGATTATTGCCTTGTTGATGCTACTGCCTTGTGACATGCTT
>NW_027069739.1:0-54657 GCF_002906115.3 Quercus suber
GAGAAAGTGCAACCTAAATTGGTTGGTGAAAGGCTAGTGGAGTCCTGGAGGAGCCATGCGAATGAGAGTGGTCACCATTCACCAATTACTCTATGCAAATGGGTCATCCTCCCAAATAAAATTACTAGTATTTTTTGAACAAAGTGCTATATGGCACTATTGTCATGGATGTACCGCCAATTATCAAGAAGGCTATCTCATTTTTTTTTTCCCCTTTATCTTAAAAAAATCCATTTTACAATACCACAACACCATTTTATTATTTTTTAAACGAGTTCTATGAGGCATGGATGTACTGCCAATTACAAAGAAAGCCATATACATGGATTTTTAATAAGTGGAAATAAAATTTCGAAACTTAGGGTATATACATAAGAAAGATGGGACATTGTACAAATTGTTGAAATAAATTAATGCATATATAGAATTTTAATTTTTTTAAAGATATAATGCCAACTTTTTAATGCTTGCATATTGATTTTTTTTCCCCTCAATTTACTCTTAAGTAATCAAACTATTTATTCAAATATCTCATATATGTTCTATCATAAAAAAAATTTCTTATATATGGATTACTTTTCAAAGTTATTTAGTTAATATATAGTAATTATTTTATTAATATATTTTAATTGACACAAAGCATGAAATATAAATTGCAATTTATATAATTTAAATTAATTTTATTTTTGATTTCGTCTTTTAAGATTGTCTCCTTTAATTTGTCACTAATTATTTCAATGTTGAGTAATTATTAGCTACTTCCGGTGATGTGGTGTTTTATTCTCTCACATTCATGGTGGATCTAGAGCCAGCTTAACCAATTTTGAGACCTAAGGCGAAAATTTTAAGTGGGGTCTTTTGAGTCTTTTCTCATCTTATATTTAAATATTAATTAAGTAATATTTATTAAAAAAAATTTGTATGTTTTCTTTAATGCTAGTAACAAATTTATCCATAGTTCATTTTTGAGATTTAATTTATTTTTCAAATTTATTTCTCTCTTTTTTATATCCAGATGGATATTTTCTAGTGGGCATTTGTAATTAAAAAATATATATAATTCTTTATATCTAGATGGATATTTTCTAGTAGGCATTTATAATTAAAAAATATGTATGACTAAATAAAGTATGATTTATAATATAAAATTATGATTAAATTAAAATAAAATTTATAGTATATAACAATAGAACCTGGCTTATCATAAGCATGATTGCAACTTTACTAAATGAATATATCTAAAAAGTTTATTTATCACATAACTCAATAAATTAATATTGATACCAAACAAAATTCTAGATTCATATTTTCATTATATTAACTATTATACAGATATTTAGATTTGATTAAAATATTTATTATTAAAAAAAAAGTAGAATAACTTATGAAAAAATATATAAAAAAATACAAAAATAAACTATTTAAAATAAAAGAATTGGGTCAATATTAACATAAAAATAAGAAAGAAAAACTTTTTTTTGAGAAACAAACATACACACACAAGGGAGAGGGAAAATGATTCTAACACAAATACACACCACAACTCTACTCGATAGCCTTAATAACTTTTAAGTGAGGGTGAGACAAATTATATTATACACAAACTAAAAAAAAAGGGAAAACTGATATAACAAACTAACAAAACTGGGTCAATGTGATATAACATCAACCCACGTATGGCTAAGAGCTAATAGGTGTAGTGCTATCAAATATTTACTATAGAGGCTAAATTGTAGACGCGTATCAGTTTGTGCATTTATGTTGGTTATACATTTCATGCATTATTATATTAGTTTTTATCTTTTATGTAGTAAAATTTATAATAATTTTAACATTTTTTTTTGTTTTTTCTTTGATAAAAATTTATTTTTATTTATTTACTAATAATTAGATTTTGTTGGTTAAAATTTAGGGCGTGCCTTCACTTGAGGGTCGTAAGCGATTGCCTAAGTCACCTAATGGGTTGAGCTGGCCCTAGGTGGATCCTGATGATGCACGAATTGTGTTGTTAGTATGTTCTTCGTTTGGTTTGAATGGAAGAGTTATGTTTCCTATTAAGAACAAAGAAATGGAGAATAAGTAACATCCAAGTTGTGCCTACCAAAAACACTCTAATGCTTAAGTTAGATAATCTTTCCTAGGAAATCTCAGTTATGTATTTTAGCTGAGATTGTTTACCTTTTTCTCTTGTTGATTTTAGCCTTTTATAGGCTTGCTCCATATAAAATTATAAATGCTGACAACCCTTGCCTTTCTGTCGTTATCACTCCATTGTAATTTGTTAATGGCTATTGAAGGCTCATTAATTAAGGCATTTGTAACGCTCTTATGGCTGTTGCTCAACCGTTAGTTACAATTGAGTTATTGCTAAACATAAATGCAGTTGACATCGAACACAAATACTCCATATATAACCTCTTCTTCACAAACAATGGCAACATAGTAACCTGTTGGCTTCAATTTTGCATTGAATATTGCAGCTTTAAGGTCCAACCCACATAGACTGTCTTACCATCAACCATAAATTTCTTGGAGCCTTGTTTCTCAAAAGTACACGGCTTAGCTCAACCTGCACCTATGATGCTCATCCCCATCTAGTCCTTCAACTGAAACAGATAGGCCATGTAGTAGCATATTCTTGCACCATGTAATGGTGATCAGACGACACTTACCGGCAATCTTTGTTTGGTACACTGACATAACTAAACTTTGGCCTGACCTGATTACAGTTGCTGGATCGTCAGCTGGCCTCTCACCAGATGAAAAGCAAGCAGGAATTCCAATTGAATCATGCATGGTACTCTATTAAGGTATAAGAGAATTGATCAAATTTTTTAATATAGAAAAGAGTACAACTTTGGACTAAAACTAAAAGATAAAGCACTTGGCAAGCTGAGAAGGATGAATGAATTGGATCAAGAAGAGAACACAGTTCAATTTCTAAACAGGTAGTTTGAAGTTAGGAGGAGTGAGGATAAGGGTGGAAGGAGCAACACATTTTATATTCAATTATGTGCAAAGCCGTGTATGCTTTTCTATCAGTGTTCCGTTCCCTTTTTCTGTTTTCCCAACTTTTTCCTTCTCCAAAGTGATTTGGATTCAATGTAGGCTTTATCTCCAAAAATTATCTTTCTCATAAGTGGTAAAAGGCAAAGTAACACCTTTTCTTTGGTCTTGAAGTTCATGTGATAAGTGTACCAACCAAAAGTTCATATGAGCATGTGGGTGGGTAAAATTTAAAAAGGAGGCTAGTGATGAAAAAGATGTACATATTAGACAGGATTTGGATTTACGATGTGGTTTGTAACAACTATAATTATTTTATGTATTTATGATTTGTATGTTTACTCGGTGGTTTCCTTAACTTTTCAGTGGAGCTGTTGTAAAAAAAGTGAATAGGAAAGGAATCTAGTGGGTGAGATGCTTTATAACGTGAGGAATCTGCAGTTTCTGTAGCAGATCTAGTCCAACTCTCAGTACTGCACTTGAGTTCGGGTAATTAGAAAATTTAGAATATAAGTAAACAGTAAAATCACTTTTCTAAAGTTCGAACATAAAAAAACAAAAGAACACGCAGAGAAGAACAAAAGAGCTTCAGAAAGGTGATTAAGTTACAAATATAAACTCACATAGCAAAAAACAAAGTTACAGATCGTGATTGATAACTAACATGACAAACAATTGGAGTAAAAGATAAAGCTGGAGGATTATGGGGCTAAATTTTGTATCCTTGTTCTTAGAATATTGTGGGGGTTGAATCACTCCCTTACCTACATCTTGTACTACCAATGAGTTATTTTCCCATGTAGGGATACAATCATATTCTTCCATAATTTTCTATTGAATACACCTGAGTTATACAATCAATTTGAGATGGATTAGAATCCACTAGAGTTGTTGGGGTAGCTCCACTGTGAGTTCTTAAAATCCTATTCATTTATGGCGTAAATGCACTTTTAGTCTCTACATTTTGAAGTTTTTCCATTTTAGTCCCTAAATTTTATTTTTTCCACATTTAGTCCCTAAAACCAATTTACACTTTTTATTTTAGTCCTTCGAGCCCCATTCCGTCACCAATTAACGGGGGAACAGACGGGAGCTATAAAATATTATTATTTTTTAACCCTTGTGAATAAAATAAGGAGAAATCAGATTTAAGCTCACGTGATAAATCACGTGAAGCATTTTAATGCACTTACCACCTACCTTTGGCGCGCTGGTCTTCCCCAAATCAGACTGAAATCCCTAGCTCTCTTCCTCTGCCTCACAACCAACAGCCACCATCATCAACCTAAAGAAAATCCCACATCTCTCTCTAACCACCACCATCATCATCAACACTAATTGTATGAGAAACACTGTTTGTTGATTTTCAGCGGATAGCTATGGGTTACCGTATCTCAGTGCTTTTTTGGACTCGCTGGGTTCAAACTTTAGCCATGGAGCCAATTTTGCAACTGCTGGAGCAACAATCAGACCTCAGAACACAACAATGGCACAAAGTGGATATAGTCCCATTTCGTTAGATGTGCAGTCTGTTCAATTCTCAGATTTTCACAGAAGATCCCAAATATTCAACAAACAAGGTGACTCCCATCCCATGTTAATTATTGTTGTTTCTTTTCTTACATATATAATTTTTGTGCACAATGCCACAAACTTTGATAATCATATTGGTGTTGAAAATGAAATGGGATTGTTTCAAAATCTGGAACAGGAGGGTTCTTTGAGAAAATGTTACCAAAGGGAGATTATTTTTCTCAAGCTCTGTACACATTTGATATTGGCCAAAATGATCTTACTGCTGGTTACAAACTCAACATGACTACTGAAGAAGTTAAGGCATATGTTCCTGATGTATTGGGCCAGTTCTCAAATGCCATTAAGGTAATGCAAATTCACAACAATCACTTCTAAATTTTTTGGTACACACCTTGATGATTATGTTACATGCAGAAAATATATGGTGAAGGTGGAAGAATATTTTGGGTACACAACACAGGCCCAGTGGGCTGCCTTCCATATGTTATGGACCGCTTTCTTATCACGGCGGGCCAAATAGATAAATATGGCTGTGCCAGTCCATTCAATGATGTGGCCCAATATTTCAACCTCAGATTAAAAGAAGCTGTAGCCCAACTCAGGAAAGATCTTCCAGAGGCAACAATCACCTATGTTGATATCTACTCAGTGAAGTACACCCTCATTGCCCAAGCCAAAAAACATGGTACTTCCTTGCATCATTTTTACACTAGTGGATTTGATTTGATTTGATTTGATTTAATAAATAAATACCTGGGCTAATGGATAAAATCATCGTGACAATTGGTAAAATTATTTACATGGATAATTTTATTAATCGTCACGTAATGAGTTTAAGAAATTTTTCGCTAAACTAGTTTGAAAATAAATTGTATATGAATTGTTTATCTGGATGAATTTGAAGGATTCGAGAACCCTTTTGTGGCATGTTGTGGTCATGGTGGGAAATATAATTACAACCGGTTCTTGAAGTGTGGGGCCAAGAAGACTGTAGATGGCAAAGAGATTGTGATTTCAAATTCATGCAAAGATCCATCAGTTCGGATTAATTGGGATGGAACCCATTTCACCGAGGCCGCTAACAAATGGATATTCAACCAAATAGCTAATGGCTCATTTTCGGACCCACCCATTTCATTGGAAATGGCCTGTCATAGAATGGACCACTAAAACATTCTTTCTCTGTTTTTATTATTTATTTTTTTGGGTCAATGAAACCTTTTTCTTAGCCTTTTTATTTTGGAAAGAACCCTTCACAAGACAGGAGGGAACATCCTCTTGATATGGAATCTTGTAAGGCTATCGGGCCCGTGTGTGTTTGGTACTATCTAAGCTAGGTCTTTTGAAACCTTATTTTTTATTTTTTTTACTTTTTCTCACTTTCTCAAAGTATATGTATACTCTAACACACTTTCAACAATTTTTTTTAGCAAAAAGTTAAATAAATTGTTCTCAAACGGACAAGAGATTATCATGAATACATCTCCAAGAAAATACTTAATTTTATTTGGAATTTTGGAACTTAAAACAAATATGATTCGATGTTTATCCAATAACTTATTCATTCCTATAGAAGGAGTCTTCCCCCTTCTCACATGAGGCGTGGACCTTTGTGTAATCCAATAACTTATTCATTCCTCTAGAAGGAGTCTTCCCCCTCTCACATTAGGTGTGGACCCTTGTGTGAGAGGAGGGAGGACTTTTCTCCTAAGAACGAATAATTTCTTGTGTTATTCTCGTCTTATAAGTTAGTCCCTCCTTTGCCTTTTCTTTCAAGTAGTCCATTGTGCATTATGTATCTTGCTATCAAATAAGATGATTCATTCAAAGATTGAACAATGGTTCATGAAAACATACAGAATCATTGCTAAGCGAGTACTTACAAGCGTTTATTGGTAATAAGAATTCGAAAAGAGTGTTGAAAATTAGTATCCACCAAATATCAAAGCGGTGAAGTTTAAATCACGAGGGTTAGCACAATTGGTTGAGGATCATGTCTCATGATTATGAGGTCACTAGTTTAAAACTCTCATTCTTTTGGGCTAGAACTCACTTAAAAAATAATAATAATAATAATAAATAAAAAAGAAGAAGAAGAAGAAGATAAAATGCAATTTTTTTCACTTAAACATGAGGAAAATATTTTAATCCCTCAATTTTAAAATGTTCGATTTTGGTTGTTTAAAATGTAACAATTTAGTCTATTCATCTATTTTCCTATTTACATGACTTACAATATTTTGAGGCACCCCATATAATATGCAATTAAAATTGAACTGACTATATTTGAGGAGACCTAAGATTTGAATCTAAACTCTCCAAAATTGCTATTGAACTAAGAGGCTCTTGGCTAGTTTAATTTTATTATTATGACGGACTTGCCTAATACAAGTTCCCATTCCGAAATTCCCCCTTGTTCTCTGAGTAGTTTTAGGAACAAATTTTCTAGAGAGAGAGAGAGACTTATAACTTATTAACTTTTAAATTTAAATTTTATGAATATATACCTGTAAACTGTAATTAACTAAAATTATGGAGAAACTTGAGTATAACAATAAATCAAAATTATATTGTAGTGAACTCCTATTAAGCTAAATTTTGTGGATTTCATATATATATATATATATATATATAAACAGGATCATATCAACCAATTAAGCATAATTTTTCCCATAAAAAAAAAATTAAGCATAAATTTTCACCAAAAAAAAAAACATCAAAATAAGGCTTATTTAAAATAAACCTAATTCAAAGAACGTGCTAGTTGATTGGAATATGAGATTATAAAAGATGTTGCATAGTGCTCATATTGTTATCTTTTATGACCTTATATAGTAGAATAATTGCAATTCTATTTAAATGTTTACTCAATTGTTTTTCATGTTGATGATTTTACATAGAATTAATTTTGCTTGGTTTGTTTTTTAATCTTACCTCCCCTTCACCACTGGACTCACTTCAAAACAAATTGATCCTACAATTTTTTCTAAGAGGTGGCAAGAGAATCTAATATGAACAATGAATCCATAAACAAAGGAACATCCATGCATTATATACATAAAAAAGAGAGTTCGAATTTGATAAAGACATGGTGTAAAAGTTTAGTTCTACACCCTCCAATCAAATGATGCCACATTAGACTTTTCCAAATGTAATAATACACAGCAACACAGTTTATCAATCCCATTAAAATCCATATATTCTAATATCAAAAAATAAAAACAAAATTGGATCTTTAGCTGTGAATGCGGGATTTGCGAACACCACCTTATGCGACATGGCAGAGCAAGAAATTTTGTAATTGGAAGACTAGAATATGAGCACGCGCAACTTAGATAAAAAAGAAAGTTAAGGGTTTTTTTTTTTTTTTTTTTTTTTTTTTTTTTTTTTTTTTTTTTTATAGCTTAAAAACCATACTAGACTTAAAATTAAGTGATCTTACTTCATTGACCCTATTCTTAAAACTTTTTTAAGACTTGATACGGTGTGTGTGGGTACTTTGGGATGGTAGAAAATTCAGTCCCAAACCTCTTCCTCTAACTAAGGTATGTAATTTGTTAAGGTCATATTTTTATGTAATTGACATATTCTATGACAAAAGGCACTTTACTTATATTTGGGTATATTTAAGTGAATTCAAGAATATCATGATGTACTTTGAAGAAGTTTTTCAAGTGGTAGTATTGAAGACTTGAAGAATGTATAAAGAAACAAGTGATTAAAAGCTGAAAACTGGGATCTTGACACTTAGCTCAACACCTTCGATCTATTGAGATTTAATGAACCTTGATACCTGGTTTGATACCTCTCGATCTATCAGAATATGAGATTTCAAAATATAGCCTACAATGTTTTATTCTAATTGGCTCTTTATTTATGGGTTTGTGTAAACCTAATAAGAATAGGAGAGCCTATTTAAAGGCTCATTAAACTCCTATTTAAATAAGGTGGTAGAGAAAGAAAACCCTAACCCTAGAGAGCTTCATAAGACTTTCTTTTTGAAACCCTAGCCTCCACATTTTGAACCTATGAGTTCAGAAAACAAAAGAAATAGATCTTGCTGTCACTCTTGTGCACCTTTGGGTTCTGTACCAAGCAAAGTCTCTAATACCAACAATTGAAGATCTAATTTGTGTTTTCATGTGAAGTTGCTACAAATCAACTACAATAATAAAATAAGGTTGCTGTGGAGTTAGTCACGTATTGGAGATTCGTGCAAAACTGTTAGACACGAATTGGAGATCTGTGCAAAGGGAAGAAGCCTTCTACTTGATTAAGTCCAATTGGGGATTGGAGCAAAGGTTCACTGTAGGTTAGTATTTTAAGATAGGCCTATTAGTAATAAGATTCCTTATACTTTTAACTGCTTGTTCTTGATTACTGGATTCTTGAGAGTGGTAACATGAAATTCATTCAGTGGGTTTTTGCCTTAATTTCCGCTGCAGTCTAGATTAAAATTGTAATTTGTTGGTGCCTCCATGATATTGCATGTAATTTGACATAATTAAACAACTTAGTTAATTGAATTAATAACTAGGATCAATCTATAACCTAACATAATTGAATTCATTAGTTATTCTATTCTGCCGTTATTCTTTCTTAAATTAAGTAATTTGCTCGATGGGTTAATGAGAGGTTAAATCATTTACATTTATCATATAAACAAATTACATGATTCATTAAATAGGAAATATGAATAAAAGCACGTTTGAAGGATTTTATCAATCGTCACGTAATAACTAATGAGTTTAATAAATTTTCCTCCAAACCTTCAAACTAGTTTAACAAAAAAAAAAAAATTCCTTAATATGATTTTATTTTTTCTTGGTGAATTTGAAGGATTCGAGAACCCTTTTGTGGCATGTTGTGGTCATGGTGGGAAATATAATTTCAACCAGTTCATGAAGTGTGGGGCCAAGAAGAATCCTACAGATGGCAAAGAGATTGTGATTTCAAATACTTGCAAAGACCCATCGGTTGGATATTCAACCAAATGGTTAATGGTTCATTTTCGGACCCACCCATTTCATTGGAAATGGCCTGTCATGGAATGGACCACTAAAATCACTTGCAACAACATTCTGTGTGTGTGTGTGTGTTGTTTTTTTTGGGTCAAAGAAACTTTTTTCTTAGCCATTTTATTTTGGAAAGAACTTTGCACAAGACAGGAGGGAACATCCTTTTGACATGGCATCATGTAAGGTTGAATTATTAGGCCCATTTTAGGCTAAAACTAGCATTCAAGCATTCATCCCTCTCCCTCAGTTTTCATTTTTGGCTAAATAAACTTTTGTTTGAATCCATTTGGCCATGTAAAACTTGAATAATTTAGGTTACTTGCATGTGAGAGGCTTCCTATAATGGGACATTTGTAGTCTTATTCACCAAATATCTTTCATCTTTTGGGTGTTTTTTTTTTTTAAAAAAAAAAAAAAAGAAAGTTCAAATTTATAACGTTCACTCTTGATGATAGTTTTTTATTATCAGACCAAGACATCTATTGGTTTTTAGTATAAGCGGAGATTGAATATCAGATCTCTTATTCAACCATTAGAGAACAATATTGAAAACTGGATGGTCAAAAAATTATCAACCTTACCATATTTAATGAGATGGACGCATATCACTTTATATTTCAATATATCAATCTTGATAGACAAACAAACCCACACATTTTTTTTTAACAGAATAGAACTCTCTAAAGATATGCAAGCTTCTTTTTAAAATTGACATGGATTTACTACTGCTACGCCTTTTTTGGCAAGATTTTCTGTCACACGTAGAATACTATTGTTCATTCGGTGTTAATTTTAGAAATTATTCCTTCATATAGGAGGTGGCAAGATTTTCTGTCAGATGTAGAATATCATTGTTCGTTCGGTGTTAATTCTAGAAATTATTCCTTCATATTTGAGCAGTCTTCCCTCCTCTCGCAAGGGGTTCTTGTGTGAGAGGAGGGATGAATTCTCCCATAAGAATGAATAATAATATCTTGTGTTATCATCACATTTTGAGCTAGCCTTGGCCTTTTCTTCCAATTAAGTCATTCAAAGATTGAATAATTGTTCTTGGAAACATATAAAATCATTGTCAAGCGAGTTTGTATAAGCATTTATTGATAATAAGAATTTGAAAAGAGTGTTGAAATATATAACATCCACCAAAGATCAAAGCAGTGCAGTTTAAATCCCAAGGGATAGCACATTCAGTTAAGAATCATGTCTTATTTCTCATGAATATGAGGTCACTAGTTAATATTTCCCCCTTTTTTTGGGGGGGCTAGAACTCACTTATTTTTTTAAAAAAAGAGGGTAAAATGTAAAATTTAACCAATGGAGACGATCCTATATTTTAGGGGACCTTATTTTTGGGATTCAAACCCAAGCTCTCCAAAAATGCCATCAAACTAAAAGGCTCTTGACTAGTTTAATGTTAATTATTATGACTGACTCGCCTAATTTAGGTTACCAATCCAAAATTTCTCCTTGTTCTCTAAGCAGTTCTAGGAACAAATTTTCCCTCATAAGTCTTGAATGGAGACACTCACAGGCTATAGAGATAGGGGAATGGGGGGACCCTGCCCCAAAAATTGGCCTTGCCCCCCACTACTCATTTTATATTGATCTCCATGTGGTCACTCTATATTGATCTTCAAGATAGGCCCCCCAACCCCCCATTTTATTTTATTTTTTTATGATTTTTTTTTTTTGATGAAAAACCAACCCCTCATTTTAAATACCCAAAAGCCACATCTCTATCATAAAACCTAATCAATTTGTCTTTTAATTTCCAGTTAACATTACAACTCACATATAAACATAACATTGAAAAGATAAATCCCTTTACAATTAATTCGTTGATATATAATTTTCTTTAAAAAAAAAAAAAGCAATCAAGAAACATGGAAAAGCTTTTTAGTTGTATTGTTATACTTTAAATGCTTTTTATAATGATTTATTTTCTCAATTTTCTTTTTAACTTTTAATTGTGTGAATAAATACAAATAATTAACTAAGATTATGGAGAAATTTGAGTATGATAATACATTTGAAATTAAATTCTAATGAGCTTCTATTAAGTTCAATTTTGTGAATCTTCCAATATATATAAAAAAATCGTGTCAACCAATTGAACATAATTTTCATAAACAATTTATCAAACTATGGCTTCATTTAAAACCAGCCTACTTCAACGAATAATATAATTTTTTTAAGAATCCATTCAAAGAACATACTAGTTGTTTGGAATATGAGATTATAAAAGGTGTTGCATATATTGTTTATATTGTTATTTTTTAGAGCATTCCCATCAACAATTCTAAAAAATTTAGCATTTATCCTCTCAAAACTGAAATTTATAACATATAACACACCACTTTACAATCTTTCTTACATCAAAAATTCTAATTTTTTAACACTTCATTTAAATATTATTTCTTTATCATTTTTATTCTTTTTTATTCATCCTCTCTCTTTTCTCTCTCTCTCCTCTGTGTCTCTCTTTCACAACCCAGCGCCGCCAACCACCATATCCACCCACCCATATCACAACCACCACATCCACCCACCATCACTACAACCACAAACAACAGCCAAAAAAAAAAAAAAAAAACCTCCACATCCAAAGCCACAAAATCAAAGAATCATCCAAATCAAAGAATCACAACATCACAACAAAGACCCAAAACCACCCCGATTAACCCACAAACCCAACCACCGAAATCAAGAATCCACCAAAATCAATCAAAACCACTGAAATTAAAACTCACCAATATGAAATTACAAAACCCACTCACCGAACCATCGCAGAGACCCACCACGAACTACAGTAGAGACCCACGATCCATGAAAAACCACCGCAGCCTAACCACACCCAACATCGCATCCCAGCCACACCCAAGACCCATGAACTCAAGATGCAGAGAGAAAGGGAAATAGAGAGGTAGAGAGAAAATGATAGAAAGAGTAAGGAGTGGATGGAGAGCAAAACAGAGACAATAAAAAGGAAAGGAGTGGATGGAGAGCACGAGATTGGCGGCGACATGTGGGTATGGAGATAGCACAGAGATCAGAGGGTAATCGAATCGAACAGTGTGGATGGAGATAACAACGATGATGATGACGAGGAGCGAGCATGTGGGTTTGGAGAATAACGACGGCAGCATGTTTTGGCGAGCTATGGAGGGCTTGCCTGAGAGAGAGACACCAGAAGGAGAGTGGGACGGAGAGCACGAGAGAGAGTGACAGAGGAGCAGTGAGAGAGGAGAGAGAAAAGACTTGGAAACACAGAAGAGAGAGAGAGAGGAAGAAACTAATAAAAAATTATAGCATAGTGCTACAGTGCGGTCTCAAAAATGAGATCGCACTGTAGCAGTATTGCAAAATTTTTGGCATATACCATCTTTGATAGAGAACGTTTTTGAGTTACAAATGCTAAAAAATAAAAACATTTTTTAGCTTATACCATGCTTAATGGAAATGATCTTATGACCTCTTATAATAACATAATAATTACAACTCTATTTAAATGTTTAATCTTTTGTTTCTCATATTGATGATTTTTAAAGAATAATTTTGGTTAGTTTTGTTTTCTAATCTTCCCTCCCTCTGACTAAAACCATGGCTCCGCAGCTGGATTTAGTGCATAACAAAATGGTACTACAGTTTCTAAGGGGTGGTAAGAGAATCTAATACGAACAATGAATCAATACATAAAAGAAACAATCCATGCATGATTTGCATAAAACATGCAAACATCAGGTGCTTCAACCAACAAAACGAACTATATGTAAATCACGTCAAATGAGTTAATTTTCATGAAAAGTCCAATCATGATTCAATGGATTATATATCTAGAACAAAACGACAGCAAAAAACAACGGCTTATCCCATATATATAAATATATCATATGTGTACATTTTCTTATATTTGGTGCTTCGGTCACCTATTTGAATCTTTGTTAACTATTTATCTTTTCGTACACAAGAACCCAAAAAAAAAAAAAAAAAAAAACAAAAAACATTATAGAGCAACTCTAAATTCAGAAATAGGTAATGGAGATGGAGAATCATTGAACTAGGCAGATAAATGTGATTCCATCTGGCCTGTCCAATCATGTCCATATTATTCAATCCATTCCCAGCTGTAGCCTGTAGCTAAATACCAACTCACTTTAGGCCCTCATGTTTGGTCACTATACTTCTAACACCAACCCTTCTCTTTCTTTGCTTCTCTTTGTAGGAGTTCAATCCAAATGACTACCATCCAAAATGTATGTGATTGTATGAACATGACTGCTCAGCTCCCCCCTTTCAATTCTTTGGTGATGACTATATGCTTATGATTATCCATATTGATGATTATTCTACTCTCCAAGCATAGAAAAATAAGGAAAACCTGGAAGACCCACATGCATTAACTTCTTCTCCTGAGGCAGTACTGGCTTCCTGAGTTGACAAATGTGTTGATGTCAATGTTGTTGTTGATGATGATGATGATGGAAATACAGATGATGAAATTGGCCTAAATAAGAATAGACCATGCCTTGTACCAGAGCTAAAGAACCAGTCATGGACATCCCAATAAACTTCTACTTTAGTTTTGCTTACACTGATGGACTCATTGCCTCTAAACTTCCATTGAAGATGCTCAATATGAACAGCTAGGTTCCCATCTATCTTAATCTCCATTTGTGGATCAAACCCACCTAAGGATTTGTCATTGCTAATAGCATTTTTGCACTCAATAGAGAGTTCATGAATGTTACCTTTCTCTTGAAATTTGGCCCTTGTGGAGAATTTCTTTCTTCCAAACACATGTTCCTTCCTTGTAACCAACATTGGCTCGATGAGAGCTGGCCTACAACCCGTTTTTCGAAAGGCATCTTTCTTTAGATCACCAACAATTAACACTACCTCTTCTTCACAAACAATGGCAACATAGTAACCTGATTGTGGCTCAATCTTGCCATTGAATATTGCAGCTTTAAGGTCCCAAACCACATAGACTGTCTTACCATCAACCATAAATTTCTTGGAGCCTTGTTTCCTCCAAAAGTACCACGGCTTGAGCTCAACCTTGCACCTATGATGCTCATCCCCATCTAGTCCTTCAACTGAAACAGATAGGCCATGTAGTAACATATTCTTGCACCATGTAATGGTGATCAGACGACACTTACCGGCAATCTTTGTTTGGTACACTGACATAACTAAACTTTGGCCTGACCTGATTACAGTTGCTGGATCGTCAGCTGGCCTCTCACCAGATGAAAAGCAAGCAGGAATTCCAATTGAATCATGCATGGTACTCTATTAAGGTATAAGAGAATTGATCAAATTTTTTAATATAGAAAAGAGTACAACTTTGGACTAAAACTAAAAGATAAAGCACTTGGCAAGCTGAGAAGGATGAATGAATTGGATCAAGAAGAGAACACAGCTCAATTTCTAAACAGGTAGTTTGAAGTTAGGAGGAGTGAGGATAAGGGTGGAAGGAGCAACACATTTTATATTCAATTATGTGCAAAGCCGTGTATGCTTTTCTATCAGTGTTCTGTTCCCTTTTTCTGTTTTCCCAACTTTTTCCTTCTCCAAAGTGATTTGGATTCAATGTAGGCTTTATCTCCAAAAATTATCTTTCTCATAAGTGGTAAAAGGCAAAGTAACACCTTTTCGTTGGTCTTGAAGTTCATGTGATAAGTGTACCAACCAAAAGTTCATATGAGCATGTGGGTGGGTAAAATTTAAAAAGGAGGCTAGTGATGAAAAAGATGTACATATTAGACAGAATTTGGATTTACGATGTGGTTTGTAACAACTATAATTATTTTATGTATTTATAATTTGTATGTTTACTCGGTGGTTTCCTTAACTTTTCAGTGGAGCTGTTGTAAAAAAAGTGAATAGGAAAGGAATCTAGTGGGTGAGATGCTTTATAACGTGAGGAATCTGCAGTTTCTGTAGCAGATCTAGTCCAACTCTCAGTACTGCACTTGAGTTCGGGTAATTAGAAAATTTAGAATATAAGTAAACAGTAAAATCACTTTTCTAAAGTTCGAACATAAAAAAAACAAAAGAACACGCAGAGAAGAACAAAAGAGCTTCAGAAAGGTGATTAAGTTACAAATATAAACTCACATAGCAAAAAACAAAGTTACAGATCGTGATTGATAACTAACATGACAAACAATTGGAGTAAAAGATAAAGCTGGAGGATTATGGGGCTAAATTTTGTATCCTTGTTCTTAGAATATTGTGGAGGTTGAATCACTCCCTTACCTACATCTTGTACTACCAATGAGTTATTTTCCCATGTAGAGATACAATCATATTCTTCCATAATTTTCTATTGAATACACCTGAGTTATACAATCAATTTGAGATGGATTAGAATCCACTAGAGTTGTTGGGGTAGCTCCGCTGTGAGTTCTTAAAATCCTATTCATTTATTTTGAAATGAGTTGATTGGATTTTGCCACATCATCAATAATTTATAAAGATACCAAAATGGTGATCGTCAATCTAATCCTCTCATTTCAAAATAAATTGATAGGATTTTAAGAACTCTGGTGAATCTTAATGACAATGGAATTTGAAGACTTAATTTACTTGTCAATAATTGAGTGCTTTGTCTCCAGGATTATTAACCAACAACATTTTAATCCAGCAGCAAACCAGAATCTCAAACAGTGTATTTGATTTTGCATATTTTAAGTTATAGATATACTTGTCAATTCCTATATAGATTAAAAATCAGCATGTACATAAAAAGTGAAGAAGCAAGGGAGAAGAATTATTAAAGAACAGTGGTGGACTGGTGGTCCAGAGTTGCATCAAAGTCAGTTGCAGGCAACAGTCACTAGCACAATGCTTGATCTAGAAAGCACAAATAAAAGAAAGAGAAAAAGTTATTTCCTGCTATAATAAGCAGAATAAAAGAATCTAACGTTTAGCTAGCCCTATGTGTAGGAATTTTTAAAAAAAAATTCAAAAATTAGACATGGACTACACAACTTCAATTATCAGATATATACAGGAGAAAGGAAACTTTTGGAGCATGAGTGAAATCAACTGGTCAAGAGTAATCCATGAACTTCAGCTGTTACATCTGAAGCATGAGTGATATCAACAGGTCAAGAGTAATCCATGAACTTCAGCTGTTACATCTGAAGTGGTTCAGATCAATTATCATAACAGTGATATCATCTAAGCTACCCCTACTCACAGCAAGGCCCACAAGCTCCTCACAAGCAGCAACAAGTCCATTTGAGGTACTTTTACTCATCTTATAGCTAATGCTCTCTTTAGTTGGAGACATGGTATTCATATTTACTCGCTTGACCAATGATATTCTTCGTGACTTCGATGGAGGACTTTCATTTTCATTAGCAAAATCATCTTTGTTAGCTTTCCTTCTATTTATGGTTTTCTTATAGCTTGTAGACTGACCCATCATCCCTTTAGGTTGCCTAACCAGTGAAATCCTACGTAACTTTGATGATGGACTCACATTCACACAGCCGAAATTGTCATTATAATCTTTCTGAAGATCACTTGATGGGCCCAATTGCTTTTCAACAGTACATAATTGTTTGATTGTATCAACGGCTTCTTGGTTGCCAACCTAGGCAAGATAGTCAACATCAAAGTTAAAAATCAAATAAGAGTTAGGATATGTCAACATTGCAGCAGCTAAGAAAATGGTATCCAACTCAAAATAAATCCAATGCATAAATACGGGGAATGGCACATCTTAACATATGAACAATTATTTAAATTTGTTCATTTCCACACCAATGATCTGTGTAACAATTTATTCCAGCACATATCCTTCATGTCATGTGCCATGTATTTGAACTCCATTAAGCAGCAATAAACTTACGCCATCACTGATAACTTAACCCAGCATTTTAGCTAGATGACAAATTTTATGGATGGCATAATGCAAGGCATGCAAAATGAAGTTAACTATTAGATGATAAACCAAACATGAGCATAAAAATTAAGAACACAAAAAGGCAAGGGTATAGGACTTCCAAAAACATTGATTTCTCACCTCTTCCCATAGTCCATCAGAAGCCAAGACAAGGAATTCCATGTCCGGCGTCAGCTTTAAGATCTTTGTATCAGGCTCAGCTAGTACCCAGTCTTTTAGATGAGCATCTCCTATGCTTCTAGAAACACAAAGTATCCCATGAACTCTCCATGCTCCTCGATGAAACTCTACATATCCTCCCTTTAACAGAGTATGAAGAGACACCATCAATAACAATTACTGCTCCACCCTTTAAAACAGCTAAGTTTGACAATACAAAAATAAATACCTTATCCTCTATTCTTTTCTGTTCATCCTCTTGTTCCACTCTATGATCTCTTGTAAGAGCTTCTGCAACTCCACCTCTACAAAGAACAGCCCTGCAATCTCCCAAGTTTGAAATAAGAACCTCCTGCCCTTCAATCAAGGCTGTGACACAACAAGCACCGCTGCCTAAACCCTGTATTTTTTCAGAATAAAGAATTTAGCATATCCCCAAAACAAAAGATATAATGATGACTTATCAAAAACCAAAGGAAGCACTAGTTACATATGCACTATACCCCAAAATACTAGTCAAGTTACAATTAAAGCTCTTCGTAATAGCTTATATAGCCTAGATAGACCTAGTACAAGCTCAATGTGGGACTTAGCACATTCCTGTGTGACTTGTACTCATGTTCAATCCAATATCCATCTAGACAATCCAGGGTATCACACATTTAGCGTTTAGAATAGACACCAATAGCCAAATCAGCCACATCACTCAGTATTCTATATTATTTGCAATTTAGATTTAGTCTAAACACACACACACACATGATACAAAAACAATAACAGCAGCAGCAACCAAACCTTAGTCCCTTGGGATTGGCTATGCATTCTTAACATATTAATCAAGATTGGCCACATGTATTCCTTTTCGCCATGCATTGCTAGTAGGGGACACCCCAACACACATATGATGAAGGAGTAGCAAGTGTAATTCTTAGCACACAGCACAAAGAATGGTTGGCAAAGATAAAAATTGCAAATTAGAATTTGTGAACCAACCCCAAAAAGTCAAAACTAAGCATAGCCAAGATGACATGTCAATAAAATAACAAAAGTTTGCCTCAGCCAAAAAGTTTAAAACTATAGTCTGCATACCAATATGCATCCCATTCAATCAGCATAAACAGAGAAACAAAACTTCTAAATAAGACTTGGCAGAAAATTACATATACTCCCTCATTCTGCAAGCCCAAACCTATAATCCATATTCTCTACAAGCTATGAATAGCAGTAGCTTTTATTTACCAATAGTAACACAAACCCAAGTATAAAAGATTTGTACAATTAATAATTTCACGATCATGTAAACAAAGTATCCTGACTTGATGCATGATTTCAAATTCAAAGGCATTCACTAAGTGCTACAATCAAAGAAGCTTTACTAGTTATCAACATAAAATGAAATTCATAGTTGGTTATCAGGAGACATCAAATTGGTTCCTTTGTCATTAAGTGACTATAAGAAACAAAATTATGAGTCAAGAAACACAAGCATTTTGGAAACAGTAGAAATCCAAATTGCAATAACCTGCTTCAAGAACTCCTGATCCGTTTTCAGATAACCAGCTTTAACTGCCTCTTCCTTTGACATGGGTTCTTCAGAATTCTCCATCATTTGAAGAATGTTAGTATGTAAATTCTCAGCAACAAACTCTGCAGCTTTCTTACCTCCATGTCCATCATATACACCAAAGAACCCCTACACAATAACCAAAAAAACTCAAGAATCAGAAATTTCCATTTCAAACATTAACTCACAAAACTAAACAATCAGCCACCCCCACTTAAAAAAAGAAAAAAAAAATCATCTTTTCTTATTATTGCCAAACACCAAAGAATCCCTGCACATTAACAAACAAAAGCAAATAATCAACCACCCCCACTTCAAAAAATCCCATTTTCTTATCAATGCCAAGTACCCAAATTCTCACACCAAAGGACCCCCTACATACTAAACAACAAAACCTAACAATTAGCCAACCCCACTTCAAAAAAATCACATTTTCTTATCAATGCCAAGTACCAAACTTCTCAAACCAAAGAACCCTACATTCTAACCAACAAAACCTAACAATTAGGCAACCCCACTTCAAAAAATGACATTTTTCTTATCAATGGCAAGTACCAAACTACAAACTAAGCCTCATTTAGTACAAGTTACAACACCCAATAAATAAATAAATAGAACTCATTTTGAATTAGAAGTACTACTTTGTTTGAGTTGTTGCCATTTATGCAAGGAAGGATCTTGTGGGTGTCTTCCATGAACTTCTTCTTGCCTTTGACGGAGGAAACCCCAACAAAGCCAAACTCAGAGAAAACGCAAACGGGGTCTTGTTGGGTCGTGGAGTCTTGGGACGTGAACTTCTCTGTTGGCATATCTTGCAACACATTTGGGATCTCAATCTTGGGGGGCCTCTTCCGCTTCAGTGAAAAGCAAGAAGAAGAAGAAGAAACAGAGGGCATTGTGTTTGTGTCTTTTACAAGTGAAGAGCCTGAGTCACTCGCCATTGTTCCACAGAGAGAGAGAGAGAGAGAGAGGTTGTAACGGCTATAAAGAGAGAGGGAGTAATTTATAATTGTGTGTGGAGTGAAGAGAGGGAGTCAAGAGTAAGAAAAAAAATAATGGAATTTTGGGTTTGGAGCCGTTGGGGATAATTGGTAATTTGGTCAAAAGTTTGAACGTATGCTAGGACATTAGTTAGAGTCAGAGAGAGGGTTTTCCAAAAATATGGGTTCAATTTATAGGTGAAACCAAAAAATTAGGGTCATTCTTTGAACAGATTAATACTAGTATTAGATAAGGTCAGATATAAGACGAAAGAGAAGTTACAATTTTTAATGGTTAGTATGACTAAAAATTTATATTGTAGTTGTGGCTTGTGAGTCTTGTAAGTCACTCATGACCACTAAATTGGTCAAAAATGTATATGGGTTTGGATAACGGGTTGTCTTTAGTAGATAATTTTAATATTATTTTTTGAAAAATGTTAACGGATGTCTAAATTAGTACGTATGACTAAATTGGTCAGAAATGTATGACCACTAAATTTTGTATGGTATGTATGACTAAAGCTTTATATTGTAGTTGTGGCTTGTGAGTCTTATTAGTCATGACTCATGTTCACTAAATTGGTCAAATACGTGTGTGTAGATAACGGGTTGCCCTTAGGGCATTTTTTAATAGACAATTTTAAGAAAATTTTAATATCACTTTTTGAGAAATGTTAACTGATGTTTAAGGGCATTGGTTTAGAGAATATTTTTAGAAAATTTTTATGAAAAATGAAAAAAAAAAAACTGACCTTTTATTTTTATTTTTATAGTTTTTTTTTATATATTTTCCATGAAAATGGTATTAAAACTTTTTTAAAATGGTTTATTAACAAATACTCTATGAACACCCTAAACTGGACCCAAAATTTTCTTTTCCCATAAATGTTCTAAAAATAACCTGTTAAATCAATGCTCATGCTCTTAGAGCATTTATTAACTTTTCCCTCTCTCTCTCGCTCTCTCTCTCACTCTCTCTCTCTCTCTATATATATATATATATATTTCCATTTTCTTCTCACTTTATTTTTCTTAAAATAATTGATTGAATAGCATTTTACTAAAGAAATATACCTTTAATGTGTTCAATTTTTCATAGAATTCTACATTCAATGTTTTCAATTTTTCATTGCATCAGTCCAGCCAAGCAAATGCTTATGAAATTAACTTTCATGTGATCTGTTAAGTGCAGCGAATTTCAAAGAGTCATCAAAATGTTCACATGGTTTAATTTAACGTGCACGCATGTGTACAGAGCATGTAGATTTTTTTAGCAGGAAGGAATGACAATATATATATATATATATATTTCCATTTTCTTCTCACTTTATTTTTCTTAAAATAATTGATTGAATAGCATTTTACTAAAGAAATATACCTTTAATGTGTTCAATTTTTCATAGAATTCTACATTCAATGTTTTCAATTTTTCATTGCATCAGTCCAGCCAAGCAAATGCTTATGAAATTAACTTTCATGTGATCTGTTAAGTGCAGCGAATTTCAAAGAGTCATCAAAATGTTCACATGGTTTAATTTAACGTGCACGCATGTGTACAGAGCATGTAGATTTTTTTAGCAGGAAGGAATGACAATGCCGCCTCTGGATCCTAGTCATCAAAATGTTCACATGGTTTAATTTAACGGGCACGCATGTGTACAGAGAATGTAGATTTTTTTAGCAGGAAGGAATGACAATGCCGCCTCTAGATCCTAGTCTTGGTGAAGCTCAGGCCGCCTTACAAGCTCTCAAATTGTAAACCTCCATAGCCTTTCTTTTGTGCAGTTTCAAGATGGTAATGGAAGCTTTTCAGCACTTCCTTCCATCCCACCCTCGTTAAATTCTCTTGCCTGTTGGGATTTTTGTCATGTACCTAGTGACTTAAATTGTTGAGCCCATAATTTAGCTTCTTGGGTTACGTTTTGCACGTGGAATGGGCCTATAGACATCTTTTCTCTTTTTATTCGGTTTCCTCACTAGATTCTAGAAATGTTTGTGGGTTATCTTCTTCTCTTTCTTAGCAATATATTATTATTGTGTACGGAAAAAATGTAGATTTTTGGTAATTACGCACACGTAGTCATGTATACAAATTTGGAGTTACTGTATGGCCAAATGTAAAAAACACCACTAGGATTTGGATCAGTTCCAAAAAACACCCCTAAGGTTTTAATTTTTTCTTATAATTCTTTGAGATTTTCATATCCATTAAATTGACCCATGGGAACTAACTTCTGTTAATTCTTATGGACAGAAGAAAAAAAAAATGTGACCACATTAAGAAGACTCACCAACTTATTCACATCACTGGTTATATGGGATTTAGATCCTCTAAATTTTCTAGAGTACTCTACAAAATAGATTTTTTAAATCTTAACCACTCTTTAATGATTTAATGATCTAAATTCTGCCATATCAACATTCCACTAACAATAATCTTAATTGTTTTGTTTGCAACATTATTTTATTATTTTAAGAATATTGTAAGTGGAATGCTGACTTGGCAGAATCTAAACCATTAAATTATTAAAGAGTTGTTAGGATTTAAAGAAATCTATTAGTAGAGTACCCTAGGAAATTTAAAGGATCTGAATCCAATTACGTGATGGTCATGTGGTATTTCCATTTATAAAAGTTAAGGAAATTTAGTCACAAGGGTCAATTTGGTGAATATGAAAAGTTGAAAATCTCAAAGAATTATAAGGAAGAACATAAACCTCAAGGGGGTGTTTTTTGTAACTATCCCAAACCATAGGAGTTTTTTTTTTGGTTGTTGCATTTAGGCCTGAATATGTCTCCCTATCCCAAAATATAATAATCTAATACCATTAAAAATAGTGGAGTGGACTAAAGGACAGTGACATCCCAACACACTGAAAGGCACAATTCTAAAATTAGAGGGTGCTCCACCAACCCGTAATCTCTTTATCATAAGCATGGATATCGAAATCATCGTCTTCCATCAATGCCAACACATCCTTTATACCATAACCATTACACCTTTTATGCCTTGACTCTTGTAAATGGAAAGAAAATAAAGAAATTAATGGTCAGATTTGCTCCTATATAACGCCTAGGCCACACCACTCCAAATGTATGAGAAAGAACCCTAGAAAACTCTATTCGTTTTGTAAGTTGGCCTTTATTGAAGTGTGACTTAAGTATCAAGGAAACTTAAGTATCAAGGAAGTTTAGATTGGCACCACATCAATACTACTTCGACTGAGTGATTATTTATTTTTATTTTTTTGCAAACCTTCCAGAGCCCTAGTTTGCATGAGTGGTCCATTGAGATGTGTAACGCCATCAATTTTGAATGTTGGGATAGACATTGCAAATTAATCTAAAACTAGGATGTTGCAAATGATATTTTAATTTAGGGATGATACTTACAATGAAGCCGCCCCCCCCCCCCCCCCCCCCCCCCCCCCAACCCAAAAAAAATGGTGAAAAGAACAATTAATTGTAGTTATCTATCCTAAATTTGGGGATATTTACAATATGTACTATAAACTATAAAATTTTGTAATTCATTATTTGATTTGATGCTAATTTGCAAACTCTACTCACCATCCAATAAGTATCCAAAATGTTAGATTAGTTGGTTGACAAATATTAAATTATTATGTTCATATTGCAAAAAATTTGTAATATGAATGGTATAAATGATCAAGAGCCTTGTGAACTTGTAACTCAACCAGTTTATAGCTTATGGTGTTTCTAATAAAGACATTTAGGTTTAAATCACTACCCCCATACTATTAAATCAATATATATATATATATATAACCGAATCCTCTGGAGCTCCCACAATTTTTCAAATCACCACTATTTTATTTTTCTTTTTATTTTAGGTTTTATATCTTATATGTTTATTATTTCTCTTCAATGTGTAATTACCTTATCAAGTGTTATAATAGTTTAGTTTAAGTAAAACTCTATTAGATATATGTTTTAAGAGCTTGAAAATTCTACTTCAACTAAAATTCTATAACAAAAATTTCAACAAATATAAACCCCTGTCAAGGTCGAAACCCTTCATACTCACTCAAATTTTCACAAAGAAAATACACAGCAAATTGAAGATTTTGCAAAAAGGCTACAGGACTTCATGAGACCACTTTGTAACGTTGTATCCATGGAGTTTCTCAGAGTAAATGCAAAGGTAAGGACATGTTGCCATCTTTCATGCTCTAACTCTCTATGATTACTACTTTATAATATTGTTATTGTTGTGACTTGTGAGTAAGTTTATTAGTATGAAAAGTCTACATGTGAAAATTTTAATTGTAAAAATTTGTTTTTATGATTAAAACATTAGATTTAATCGTAATTTTGATTTAATAATTAACAATTTCATCAATCAAATTTTCACAAAGAAAATACACAGCAAATTGAAGATTTTGCAAAAAGGCTACAGGACTGCATGAGACCACTTTGTAATGTTGTATCCATGGAGTTTCTCAGAGTAAATGCAGAGGTAAGGACATGTTGCCATCTTTCATGCTCTAACTCTCTATGATTACTACTTTATAATATTGTTATTGTTGTGACTTGTGAGTAAGTTTATTAGTATGAAAAGTCTACATGTGAAAATTTTAATTGTAAAAATTTGTTTTTATGATTAAAACATTAGATTTAATCGTAATTTTGATTTAATAATTAACAATTTCATCAATCAAATTTTCAGAGCTAGGGATTTCAGTCTGATTTGGGGAAGACCAGCGCGCCAAAGGTAGGTGGTAAGTGCATTAAAATGCTTCACGTGATTTATCACGTGAGCTTAAATCTGATTTCTCCTTATTTTATTCGCAAGGGTTAAAAAATAATAATATTTTATAGCTCCCGTCTGTTCCCCCGTTAATTGGTGACGGAATGGGGCTCGAAGGACTAAAATAAAAAGCGTAAATTGGTTTTAGGGACTAAATGTGGAAAAAATAAAATTTAGGGACTAAAATGGAAAAACTTCAAAATGTAGGGACTAAAAGTGCATTTACGCCTTCATTTATTTTGAAATGAGTTGATTGGATTTTGCCACATCATCAATAATTTATAAAGATACCAAAATGGTGATCGTCAATCTAATCCTCTCATTTCAAAATAAATGGATAGGATTTTAAGAACTCTGGTGAATCTTAATGACAACGGAATTTGAAGACTTAATTTACTCATCAATAATTGAGTGCTTTGTCTCCAGGATTATTAACCAACAACATTTTAATCCAGCAGCAAACCAGAATCTCAAACAGTGTATTTGATTTTGCATATTTTAAGTTATAGATATACTTTGTCAATTCCTATATAGATTAAAAATCAGCATGTACATAAAAAGTGAAGAGGCAAGGGAGAAAATTTATTAAAGAATAGTGGTGGACTGGTGGTCCAGAGTTGCATCAAAGTCAGTTGCAGGCAACAGTCACTAGCACAATGCTTGATCTAGAAAGCACAAATAAAAGAAAGAGAAAAAGTTATTTCCTGCTATAATAAGCAGAATAAAAGAATCTAACGTTTAGCTAGCCCTATGTGTAGGAATTTAAAAAAAAAAATTCAAAAATTAGACATGGACTTCACAACTTCAATTATCAGATATATACAGGAGAAAGGAAACTTTTGGAGCATGAGTGAAATCAACTGGTCAAGAGTAATCCATGAACTTCAGCTGTTACATCTGAAGCATGAGTGATATCAACAGGTCAAGAGTAATCCATGAACTTCAGCTGTTACATCTGAAGTGGTTCAGATCAATTATCATAACAGTGATATCATCTAAGCTACCCCTACTCACAGCAAGGCCCACAAGCTCCTCACAAGCAGCAACAAGTCCATTTGAGGTACTTTTACTCATCTTATAGCTAATGCTCTCTTTAGTTGGAGACATGACTATCCAAAAAAATTTACACTGCAGTTTTACTTGCTAGAAGGAATCAGTTACTGTCTCTTGCTACTCCAATAAAAATCAATCTCTCTCTCTCTCTCTCTCTTTTTTTTTTTTTTTTTTGGTTATGTTCTCTCATACAATTTTTGACACGTACTGTTAAAATAGTTGCTTACCATCATGATGCGTGGTTTTGATAATAATTTTATGATAGATGAACAGTAATATTTCTTGGAACCATAAAATTTGTTCACTTTTTGACAATTTGACTAGGAGTATTGCGAAAACACAACAAAATGGTACATTATTTTCACAACAATTGAGCTGTAGCTAAAGTTGAATAAAATAAAATAAAATAAAAAATATTATGTTCGAATTTACCAATTAAAAATATTTAGCCTTTTGTCGTATTTTTAGACTTTCTTTTTCACTAATATTTAAAATGTAGTAAAAAATAGAGTATTAACTCTGATACGTGTGCATACAAAACATCCTAGCTAAATTAGAAAAATTAGAATTTTTGGATTAATTTACCTAAAAGTCTAAAGAGGCTGATCTGAATGCTCGAATACCCACCAAATTTCCCATATACTTTTGAATTTTGAATGGCCTCTTCTCGAGGAGATAGTCAATAAAGCAAAAGCCTAAACTCACAAAATTGGCCTGCTAATGTCCCCTCTATTTTCAACAAATTAACCTCCATCCAAAATTATTGACATTCAAGAACTTAAAGACTCTCATAACCCAATTGAACCATCAAACTAGGCCCCAATTTTTCCGAAGTCCACAACCCCTCCCAAAGAATCTCAAAAAGAAAGTTTAGCCCAGTTGAAAAAAGTCTTGCCCAAAGTAAATACTAATTTCTGGATTTGAGATCAACTCAAGTCCCATCAATTTCCAATGCCCTGACCATGTCTTGTATAGTTGTATTAGTATAGATGAGATTATGGTTATTGCAAAAGATGCAAATCCCATCCCGCATCTAAAGCTTCCAATGCATCTCTTAACCATCTGAGAAACCCTGAAGCAAGTTTGCAGAAACTGAGGCGAAGCCTAAAAACCTTGCCAAATATCCCATCTTCAGTTGAGGCCAAAGAGGCGGGCTAAAACTTTCTAGCACTCGCTGTGATTCTCTTAGCATGGAATTGTTGTGATTTAGCTGGTCATCAGTAATAAGATCTCTTTCAGCCCTTGGTTAGAAGCTACACACATGACTATTTTCTTTTCATTGAAACAAAACTAACTAGTACAAAATATCCTCCACACTTGTAGAGTTAAGAAACGCTACCTATTGTTCCTCAAAAAAAAAGAAAAAAAAGCCACCTATTTTGATTAAAAGAGAAACAAAAAACTAACTTTAGGTGCACACAGTGGAAATGAATGGAGGGGCAGATTTGTTGATTTTACATCTACCCCTCTTTTCTCAATTTTCTCTCCTCTCAATCACTCCAAACTGAGAAGATAAGTTTTGGGTAGATCCAAAAAAAAAAAAAAAAAAAAAAAAAAAAAACTAGGCTCACCAAGATTTTTTCTATTTTCTCTTCCAACCAAACAATATAAAAGATCTTTTTCTCTCCTATATCTAGACATGGCCCTAATACATGGCACTTAAAAAAAAAAAAAGTATTTCAATCCCTTTCAATGGCCCTAAAAATTTAGGGAGAGTTTAATGTAATTCTATCTCAAATTTGTTAAAAAGAATAATTTTAGTAATGCCCTTTTACTTATCCTTTGTCTTTTACGTGGTAGATTACATTGATTATCTAATACTTTTATATGAATTCACAATTATTTTTTGCACCTCATTGTTAATTGCATAGTAAAATTGTAACAAAATGTATGTAAAACTGGATCATACTAGAATTACCCCTTAAAAAGGGAAGCTGCCTTTTTGGCTTCATCTTTGTCTCATGGTTTTACATGTCTAATGAAGCACAATATCTTATCATTTTTTTTGTCAAAAAAGTAATACTACCAATAATTTTTTTCACACATGTTAAGTTTTGAAAACATTTTATTGAATGAGCTAGGTCTTATTGTCTAAAATCTAAAATTCACTCAATCCAAATCTATTACAATTTTATCTTCTTCTTTTATTTTTTATTTTTTTATTTTTTTACTAAATTAAATAAGCTCTTGGTGTTGCTACTTTCATGATCTTTGTGTTCTGAGTTGCACTTGTGCTTCCTCCAGCTGGGTTAAATTAATAATAATTTCCAGCCGTGTTTAATTGCCAATTAATATTGAATTACTGTATGGGCTAAGAGGAGAGGAGGAGGCATAGCCTGCAAAATTAACAGAGGAAGAAGAGACGAGGGCATTCTAGAGATTTGCGATGTTTTAACAGTTTTAAAACAGGCCAATTTGGTCTTTTGATAATATGCAACCTTTGCAACTGTCACATGACTTGTACATGGGTCTAATTTTCATCCAAGTTGACAAGAAATATTCAGTAGGGTCAAAAGTGTGCAGGACATAAAAGTTTAGTGGGGCTAAGTGTACGTGCATTCCCATAATTTAGAAGAGCAAATGTAACATGACGCATCGGTTAGGAGGATAAATGATAATTTTTCCTTATTATTTGGGTTTATAAATAAAATTAAATTTTTTGTGACTTTAGATTTATTATTTGAGAAAGTAACAATAGCCTTTTTCTTGTTACAATTTTTTCACGTGATGCAACTGTTGAGTCGGCTATCAAAATATTAAGGATGAATGGACAATGACATTCCCTAAAACTACTGTGTTTCACCTTTTTGTTGTTGCTTCCAACCTCAGTGCTATCTAGCTGCACACTTCTGGGCCTGGTTCTCGTTTCATGAACCTCTCAAATTTGAGACTTTGTTGACTAGCAATTCATCTTGTGAAAAAATTGGTGAAGAATGCTCAGAGGCGGCTTAATGCATAAGGCCTAAATACCCTTTTTATTGTTACCCAAAAGATCGTGTTAACTGTTTTTTTTTTTTTACTGTTCGCATTTACATTGTGTAGTGCTACTAGACTCCACTCTCTGTCTTCTCTTCAAAAGCTTAGCTTTTGTTTCCTTTTCTTCTACAAGATTTAGTCGTTTCAAATTGCCAACCTCTCTGGCTTCCTCATAATTAACATGATTGTTCTTACATTCCTGTTTTCATCTATTATAAGTGAAATGAACCAAAGGGTCATTGCCATAATATATTTAAATTCAATTACTATCTCTCTCTCACGTCTTCTCTTCATCAACGTTAAACCCGTTAATGAGACTGTGCCCAGAAAAAGGAGAAAGAAAGATGATTGCTACTCAGGAAGAGAGAGAGAAAGAACTTACAAGACTAAATAAGACTTTCGCAGATACGAAGAATAATCTTCAAAGGCCAGACCTAACTTGCTTTTAGTTGAAGGTTAATCATTCTTCGTCTTTTAATACGAATGTACTGTCTCTATGTTTATGCAATTTTTTTAATCATTTTGTTTGTTTATTTTATTTGAAAGATCAACTTTATGAACAGAAAAAGTTGTTGCATTAAGTGTTTAATTAATTTTCTCTAAGAAAGGTGGTTTGTAATCCTTTGATTCAATTTCTTAGAGTGCTACATTCTTCTATATATGTGGTAATTTGTAATTTTTTTTAATTTAACCAAAATTAAAGTAAATTTCGTGTATAGGTTTTAGATTTGCTATAAAGACTTAACGTTGTTGCTATATTTATCATGAAGTGTGGTTTGTGAGTTTCTTATTCATTTCTTGACTACTGAATATTGATGAGAAAACCAGATCTTTATTCTAGACTAGGTAGTGAAGACCCTTTCTGCATTTGATGTTACAAAAGAAAAGACTGCGACTTAATTTGTTGAGAGCCAGGATGATTTTTTTTATGTTCGCAAGCACTAGAAGTATCTTCTCAAATCAATCTCATAGTGTCAGCTTTTTGGCTTAATTTGTTTCTGTATATGTTCACATATGTTTATGTTTTTGCTTAATGGAGTTTAATAGTTTGACAACTGAAAGTTTCTTCTAATGATATTTGTGTTAATCTTTCCAGTTCTTCAAACAGTTTTTGGCTTTCCTTGACATACATCAAATGGGACCCTCCCTAGAGGGTGTTTGTGCTTTCATTGTGACCAAAGATTAGAAACTATTCTCTATTCAGTCTCCAAGGTATTTTGTGCTTAAAGTCATTAGTTTCATATATATTGATAAACAGTATGATTCTTCCATACGTTCTACAATATTAAAAAGGTCCATTCTCATCTGATATGTAGATGAGATTAACCTACGATGAACTCAATTAACAAGTTCAAAAACTCCTTCAATTTGTATTTAGTTCTTGCCATAAATAACATATATGAATTTATATGTGATAAACTTAAATATGCACTCAACGAAATTTGCTTAAGGGTTCGTTTGGATACAACTTATGTTTGCTGAAAACTTATTTTTGTTGAAAACACTATAGTAAAATAATTTTTAAATGTATGAATAGTGCCGTAAGACCCATTTTTAATATTTTTTTCTGAATAAAGTGGCTTTAGGTCTCATGAACAGTGTGTGAACAGTACTGCTACAATGTGTGAACAGTGACATTTGTCTCCTGAACTGTAAATTCTGTCTCCTTGAAACGTGTGAGAGCAAAAAAAAAAAAAAAAAAAAAAAAAAACTGAAAATGCAACATTGAAAACGCAACGCAGGAAACGCTGTATCCAAACCAATACTAAATATCATTTTGATTCCTTTGGTACAGCCTGCAATTAACTCCAGTAAACCAAGTGTTGGAAAGACCCGTATCAAGGAAAGAGGCATGTTTACTGATGAATATTTGTATTGGGTTTGTATTGCAACACTGCTAGTTTTTCTCTTGTTTATTTTTATTTTTATTTTTGAGAATCTGTTTTAATTTGTTTTCATTACATTGTAATCATAAGCAGTTATTTTCTTTTCTTACATTAGTTTTTCCAACTGCAATAAGATCCATGTGGTTAGTGGTTACATTATTCTTAATTATGATGGTTAGTGGACAAATTATTTGGTTTTCATAGAAAGTAAACATCTCAAAAAATAATTCTAAAACATTTCCTTTCAAAATTAAATGGATTTTAGGTTTATAGGTGGTCTTTAATGTTATGAATGATCCTACATAGATGGATTGACGTAGAACCTCAAGCCGAACTGTGATTATCGATGGCTTGTCAAGGTTAAAAAAGAAAAAGAAAAAAGCACTATGTTTGTGCTTTGTTTTTGTTGTTTTTTATATATATATATATATATTATGGTTAAGTTCTTATAGCAAGTGATGTGCTATAATATATGTACAATATTTTCCAAAATTATGTGGCACATAATTTTACGTTTAGAGTGCTAAGTTCTTATAGCATTTATCAATAACTTTCTTCCTACTCATCCTACTATACTTCAAAAGATGGGCTGGCGTTTTAAACTTCATTAAAGGCAAGAAGCCCATTAGGATGACAAATTAGAACAAATTATAGCCCAAGTGTAACTCTATTGTCCCCACATTTAGATGATAGTAATTGATTGTTCCCACGTTTAGCTCATCTCAAAACTAGGATTTGTAGTCTCAATGTAGTGATCGGTTTAGTCAATCAATTCTGAAGATTAAATATTTCAACGTTTTTAGTCTTTTGGACTTCAGTATTGGACTCTTCCACTACTAATTTATTTATTTTTCCCGAAATCAAAGAGTTTCTCCCATTATTTGCATGTTATAGAAACCTGTTATGGTCCTATAGTTCGCTGGACAAAGAAAAGTGAAACGGTGTATTGGTTTTTTTTTTTAAGAATAACCCAAATGCCATTATATTTATATACCTCTGATTTTATTCTCTCACTTTGACTTTGCTTCCTCCATCGATACCAATTTGCTTTAAAGCTTTCATCTTCCTTTGATAGCTGTGTATCAGATTCAAACTTCATTCCTTCTTTGCTAAACTCAAGGTATTTTTTGCCTTTTACTTTCTTCTCTCCTTTTATTATTTAAATAGTTATGTTGTCTACTTGAATATCAAATGGGTATTTGCGCGCAAAGTGTTTGTTAAAATGCCTAAGTGTTTTGCTCTCTTTTTTTCTTCTTTTTTTAGAATTTGATTTTGATAACATACCTCCTATTTCATTTGGCCAGCCCCTAATCGAAATGAGTAATAGGATGAAATTACCCTTTAACTTTAACTTTTATGATTTTACTTTACTGTTATATAAATCTCCACATAGAAGAAAGTCTCTCCGGGGAAGAAGCTGAGTTGGTTCTAAGGCATGGATTTTTTTAAAGCTCTCTGTTTTTTTTTTTTTTAAACAAAGTCTATAGACAAGAAATTTGACAACTTTTCACACTTGTTGATATGACATATTGATAGTGGTAAGTAAAAAAGTGATGTAAGTGATAGACTTAGATAAAAACTAGTAAAAGTTTGCGAATTCAACTTATAAAAAATGTTATGAATTTTTGTGTAATGCTTTTTTTTTTTTTTTTTTAGAAATGCTACATTCACAATATTTTCACAACAAATCTTAGATAATAAGTTGTTACTATTTTTAATTTGAACCCATCAATGAAATTAATTTTTTGTCATCAATAATAGCCTGTAACACCTACCACTTATGATTTATTGTAAAAATATTGTGGATATAACATCTCTCTCTCTCTCCTTATTTTTCATTTGATAAAAAAGTTATTTTATTTATTCGCTAATATTTGGGCTTAATTAATACTATTATAATGAAAATTGAAATTGAGGCATTTTATATATTTAAATATAATTTTTTATTAAAATAAATATTACTTAAACTCTATTATCTTATATTGGATGCAAAATTACTACTAAGTAACATGAATAGCGTAGTTTTTTTTTTTTTTTTTTTTTTTTTTTTTTACAAAGTTATAGACAAAAAATTTGACAACTTTTCACACATGTTGATATGGCATATTAATAGTGGTAAGTAAAAAAGTGATTAAGTGATGGGCTTAAATAAAAACTAGTAAACGTTTGCGAACTCAACTTATAAAAAATGTTGTGAAATTTTGTATATTGTTTTTGTTTTTTTAGAAGTGCTGCATTCACAATATTTTCACAACAAATCATAGATAATAATTAAGTTGTTACTGGTTTTAATTTGAACCCATCAATGAAATTAATTTTTTATCATCAATAATAGCCTGTAACAATCTAACACTTTAGGCTTTATTGTGAAAGTATTGTGAAAAATATTGTGGACATAGCATTTCTCTCTCTCTCTATTCATTTGATAAAAAAGTTATTTTATTTATTTGCTAATATTTGGGCTTAATTAATACTATTATAATAAAAAAGAATAACCCTATTGGTTAAAATTTGGGCCCTTTTTTTTCCGGGGTCTTAAGTGACTGCATCATTTACTTTCATTATTGAGCCGGCTCTGAGAATGCTTGAACTTTGAGAATCTGGTTAGATCTTCATCCTAGGAACTATGGTCACATCTAGATTAAGTTGGAATCACTAAATGAAACCATAGACAACTTAACAAGATATACTTTTAAGGAAAATGGAGTTTGGGAAGATCACCTCCAATCCGACATGCAGGAATTTGCTCAAGAAAGGAAATATTATGAAAGTAAAATGCTAGAGTTAACTGGCTGAATTATCTAAATACCTTAAAATAAGTACGTAACTCAATGTTAAATTTATTTTTATTTTTTCTTATTTTAGATACGATTAATACTATATATTAAACCTATTGTTCCATAATGATTGCCTTTTATTATTAAGTCAAGACACCAATTGATTTTGAGTATTAGCGGAAATTGAACCATAAATCATTTTTTTTTATTTAATTTTTTTTATGGGAAATGCGTGAACTTTATTTGAAAATCATAAATAATACATGGCATCTTGAATCACCAAAGATTCAATGAACGATGGACAATCTTCCACCCTATTCAAGATAAGAGAGTTACTAATTGAGTTAATTGGAATCTATATCTAAATACCATTTTTTGTTTACAGAAAATGTTAAAATCATTAATCAATATCGATATCATATACTATATAATAAAAGTTGGGCTTAGAAACCATGGTTGCGCCAAGTGGTTTCACCAAATTGTAGAAATTTTTTAGATTTTAATATTTTTCTTCTCTTATAATTTCTAAGTTGATAATTTTAATTACAATCCAAATTCTTTATCTAATCCATCTAATCCTTATTTTTTTACATGTAGTTTATTATAATCCAAATTCATCATCTAATCCACCTAATCCTTATTTTTTAAGTATAGTGTATTATAAAAAAAGCAGCAACTTTCTTATTGTTTAATTACTACACTACACGTATTTATTTGTTTTTTTTTTTTTTTTCATTGAGAGGTAAATTTAGTTGGTTGGTGCCATACAACTACAACCTACAATTGTGTCTATCTAAATATTATCAACAAAGCCTAAAATAATAGGATAGAAAAAAAAAAAATCCAAAGCATAAAATATTAAAATGTGTAGTTGTGTACGTAGAAGTATAGCTATTCCCATGAGTTGAAAAAAAAAAAAAAAATCACTGGGAGGATATACATACGGGAAGAATTGATGATAAATTTATTATCTAATTTTTTTTTCAAATATATTTTGTTTTAATTTATTTTTTGTATAAATATCAAATTTTGGATAACAAAAAAAAAAAAAAAAACCTAATAATGTTAACAACTTGATTTTTATGTTATAACAGAAAAAATATTTGTAATTAACGTTAACAAATTGATTTTTATATCAACTTCTTCACAACATAAATTTATTGTTTTAAATAGAAACAACTTTTTATCAACTTTTTCTTTTTTTGGTTGAAGTTTACCGTGGTTGAAATTTTGTTTGTTGGATAAATATTGGAATGATGATGGATAATAGTTTTATTATACCATGACTCTCATCTTTAAATTTTCAGGTCACTATAAATAATAAGACCAGATTCATGATTTTTCTTATTAATATTTTGAACGTCCAAATATCTATCATCGCTTCAAAAAGTAAACTCCCAATTTTGTTTTTGTTTGTATATTTGTTTTGTTTTGTTTTGTTTTGTTTTTTTTATTTTTTTTTTTTATTTTTAAGGAGTTTCCTTGAGGTTTCAAAACACTCAATCAAACAATACTCTTGGTATTGATTTTTTCTCAAAAAAATTTCTTGAAGTTTATATTTACACATTTTGTTTTGATAGGGCGAAATTGGGTGCCTCCTCCCTCACTTTCAAAGAAAAAAAAAAAAAAAAAATCAATTTTCATAGAAATTTATCTACTTTTTTTTTTTTTTTTTTTTTTTAATGTTTAGTAATTCGAGTTGTTCATAGTTCTTAACTATTACATTGAGGTTATCACTTAAATATGCTTTCAATAATATGTTAAAATTATTGAATTCAAGGTTTTTCATTTAAATATTGGATTTAATTATGCAAACTCCCTTTATAATTTTTTTAGGCATCTCTTTTTATATTAGTTGCATAGTTATCTACCATATTCCATTAAATTAATTTTGGACTTATATATGATTTTTTTTATTTATTAATAAAAGCTTAATCTTACACAATATTCATTCATTATATAACTTAAAGTAAAAGATTACTTTACTTTTATTATCTATTTAATTTTAATTAAAATAATTTTTTTCATTAATTTACACATAATTCATGATTAAGTCGTGTATCGTACGGGTATAATACTAGTATAAATAAAAGTAGAGACTTTATGTGGGAGTGTATGAGGTTTTGCTATGTGGCGTTCTAATTTTGCATTTAGCCTTTTTTTACCTCTTCATTAATTTTTTTTTTATGCTACCCAAAAAATCACATTAACTTATTTTTATTGTTATCTCATTAATCAGTCAATAACTACCTGAGTTTACACCACACAGTTTTCTTTTCTTCATGTCTTTTAGCATACTCACCATTTTAGTATTAAAACAAAAGCTAAGAAAATAAAATAAAATTAAGGACTAATAGTAATAACTAACCAAATAAGGCCCTTGGGAGAGATTGCGAGACAAAAGAATTAATGTTGTGGATTATTAAATGAAATACATTGTTTCACCATTACTAAGATAAAATACCTGAGATTAACAAAGCATTTGTAAGAGAGAAAGCATTTGCCTGAGTTTACAGCACACATTTTTTCTCTTCTTCATGTCTTTTAGCATACCCACTATTTTAATATTAAAAACAAAATAAAAGCTAAAAAATAAAAAATTAAGGACTTATAATAATAACTAACCAAATAAGGCCCTTGGGAGAGATTAAGAGAAAAGAAAATGTTGTGGATTATTAAATGAAATGCATTGTTTCACCATTACCTAGATAAAATACTTGAGATTGACAAAGCATTTGTAAGAGAGAGAAAGAGGAATTTGAAGGATTGCCACCTCCATCATGCTTGCCTCCCACCACCATCAAGCCACTAAAAACCCTACAGGTAGTAAATTTTATTTTTTTTCTTTTTAAATTAGGGGCTTAAATATGATTTAGGTTTGAGTATTTTAGTTTGATAGCTTTGTTTTGGGTATATAAGTAGAGAGAATATTTGGTGTGCAATGTAAAACCATATTCTCCCCTGCATGATTTTAAATCATTTATAAGATAGATGCATATGCATATGGACGGACCCATGATTTCAAGCTAGAGGAGGTTGGAGTATAAGCAATTTTTTTTTTTTATACTCCAAAGAGACATTCATATAGCATTAACAAATTATAAATAAATGATTTCATTTTTTTTTTCAATACACTAAGATGCAATCATTTGCCAACAAAGACAAAAAAGTTGGCTAGTTTTTTTTTTTTTTGGAAGTTTGAACATTCACAATAGTGGTGCTAAAAAATTTAGCTTTTAACACCTTAAAAAACTACTTTGTCTATTTTACCACCCCACTTTACCATACACCAAACACCAAATGTTATCACTTAATTTAAAATAATATAAACAACTCATTAAAATAATAAAGGAAGAGAGAGAATTTGAGTTTTTTAATTGAAGTAAGAGAGAGAATCCTAAAAAAATATTGTATTTTATTTTTAACAACTTGCTACAACCAACTAGTATTTTTACTTGTTTACTGTAGTTGCAAATATTTAGTTTTAGTTTCTCCAATAACACATGGTTTTTTGGTGATAAAAAAAAAAAAAAAAATATATATATATATATTTTTGTTGTTGCTAAAATACAATCACCATTGTGAATTAAAAAAAAAAAATATATATATATATATTTTTGTTGTTGCTAAAATACAATCACCATTGTGAATGCTTTTATGATTTTTGTTAAGTTTTTGGGTTGGATAATTGGTAATTGGACTTGGTTGGCTAGGCTGATTGGAGAGTAAGGAGGCCTAAGGTTTTGGAAGAGGGGACCCAGCTACAAAAATGAAAAATATAACAATTGAAAAAAAATTTCTTCAGGCCAGGTGGGCTGGGGCCACCTTAGGTTTGTCCCTACATACGCACTTGCCCGCGCCATGTCTTAATGTAGCACTATCGATAAGTGGAAGACAGTGAGAGTTGGGTATTCTTTCATTTCATGGTATGCAATCCGTGAACAACAAAAATTAATTAATTTTTATGGTTCTGTTACTTTTTTACATTTATTTTGGTTTCATGATTTAAAAAAAAAAATTAAATAATAATCTTACCTTAAGAATGCGACAGATGTGCAGTGAAATTACTAAACTAATTTTTAATATCTTAAGATATAGAAGTTTATTTATTCTAATTTAGTTTATTTTTTATTTATAATATATATACAACATTCTCCAAAACCGTTTTACCAAAAATATCGCAAAATTATCTGTGCATTGCACGGACAACTTACTAGTTACTACAAATTGCAATACAAAATACTACAAATTATTGTGAAAGTAAACATAATTTGTGCCATTTTATCAACTTATAATTAAATATTTAAATTATTTTTCCAAGCTTGATGACATATTAATTTGTAAAAATTATGTACTAATAAATTTTGTAATAACCCAAACATTATTCTTTTTTCACATCTCCATCATCATCATCATAAGGTGGTGTAATTTTATGGATAAAAGATGATATTGGATGGAAATTGAGAAATGCTTTTTTAATGATATTTTTCTCTAGCAACCAATCAAACCAAAAGATAATACCATTCTGTGTGCTCATAAAAAATGAGAAACAAGTTGATAGTGTCATCTTCCAACTAAGATCCTTGAAGGCTCTTAGGCTTTACGGCTTTATTCATTTATCACAGCTGGAAACACAGTGAAGGATATGACTGTTTCACTGTTTGGGCTTTCCACTGTTTCTTTATAGGATGCTTCATGGTAAAAGAGCTATAAGCTACTCACATTGACTTGTTCTCAATAATGAAAGGACAAAGTTTAGCTACAAAATCGATTGTAATTTTAGGCTACAAACTCACTCAATATCTTTTTATTGGAGGTAAATTTTGACAAATCTACTATTTGGATTGCATCTTTTTCTTATATCCTCCATGTTTGTAAAATTTCAAGAAAATTAAAGATCAATAGCTATGTCATCAATAAATTTTTAAATTAAAAGTTTTTGTAATTTAAAATTATGTATAAAATATAAGATTATAGATTATATAGTAAATGATATCCGATTGACACAAAAATTGACATGTGCATTAAGAAGGTAAAGAACATGTAATTCAACGGTTAGATTTTCAAAATATGTAGTAATATTTATTTTATTGAGTGAGTTTGTAGCCTAAGGTTACAACTAATTTTGTAGCTAAACTTTGTCCATAATGAAAACCTAATTAATCTAAGTCCCCAATATAATATCATTCTTGCACATAAGATCTTCCATCTTGTTGAAATAAACATGTAGAGAAAGAACAAGAATTGTTCTGAAGAGAATCTTTGTATATTTTTTGTATTCTTAGCTCTCCTCAAATATATGGCCTTTAGTGAGTAATTGATAGGTTGGATTGAACATGGCAGTCCTTTAGGGTTTTTTGTTGGCTTGATATTCCAGCAGATAATGCACATATGAAACTGTACAAATAACTTCTTTCAAGTAGATGAAGGTGCTACATATTCCCGTAGCCAAGCTATCTTGTTCGTGATAAATCAAACCCTAAAAAGGTTCTATGCAATGATTATTGGACAAACGTGTCTACACATGTTGGCTTCAAATTTAGAATAGGTGGCCTAAAAAATCCTTACAAAGATTTTGCAACCTGTAACTTAGAAACTTGTGTTTTCCAATCATTCCCTTTGCCCTCAGATCTCCTTCACAGACGGCTAGTGAAGGACATAATAAGCTTATCGAAAAAAAGAAAAAGAAAAAAAAAAAGAACAAATATGAAATATAATTTTTGTTATTTATTAATTTTTGATGCTATTATGTAGTTTTTGAAAATTTTGACTCACTATTATTTCTTTGATTTTAGGTGTATTTAATGCTTTTCTTTGAGAGTTCCATTATGATAGATATAAATTATGATATGTTTTAGAATATATTTTTTTGTTGGTCAAGTTTTAAGAGTCTTTAAATTGGGTTTCAAGCTTGTAAACAAAAATAAAGTATTTAGCTTAGTAGAATTTCATATTCTTGTCTCTCTATTTTTTTAGTGGATATTCTGGTAATTCTTCTTGTGAATTCAAAGAACTCTAGTTGATTAATGACTATTTTTTATTGAGGTAAATGCAATTTGGTTCTTGCTATCTTCCACCCCCGTCAGCTAGCCCTTTGTTGTTATTTGCTTAAGGAAGAAAAAATGCGATAATGTGCACTTTATTTACCCCATAAAAAATTGTGGCTAACTTGTTCCAATCAAATTTTGGAAAAAAATTATTTTGGATATATTTTTTGAAACATAATAATATAAATAATTTAAAAAACAATATAAACATAATTGGTCTAATCTAAATTAACCATAACATGGAAAACAATTGCAACAAGAAAATGGCTAAGAAATAAGCTACATATTAGTGATAAATTAGCGTTTAATGACTTTAATCAGAATATATATATATATATATATATATGATATCGATGTCAATCTTAGTATTAATGTGACATTGACTGAGAATCTGGGATGTTCCACCCTAGCTATGAGAATCTGGTCTGTATTTAAAACTTTTTTTAGAAAATTCATGATGATGAAGCCACATGTTGATTCAAATTTTATCGGTTGTACTTATTGACTTCTCCCACATGTAAACCTTGAGTCTATAGTAATAACATGTGTTGTTTTAGCAAATTGAACAATAGGTCAAAGAAATCGAATTTTCTACAAGAAATGGTTAATAAAAGAAAAAGATATATGATATCTATGACTAAGAAAATTGCACATTAATATGTAGCGTAGTTGAAAGGTGAAGATTTATTTTTTATTTTTATTTTTTTAGATAAATACCAATTTCATTAAGCAGGACAAGAACAACACTAACATCCTTCCTCCACACATCCCGAGTAGATTCAGGCAGGGAGTTCATATTACAACAATTACAGGGAAAGGTGTAATTGACAATTCTCTACTATGAGCCACCATTATGCTATATATGCAAAGAAAGTTAACGGGGGAGAAAAGAAAAACCTGAACCTAACAGAAGTGGTAAAGCTAGATAACAAAGGATAATTATCCTCTCTATTACTATATCATCTGCCCTAACAGAAGTGGACAAGCAATCTATTGAAAAGAACGTTTTGAGTCTTTGTTAGGACCTGGGAATAATTGCCCTAAAGCCATTTCATCAAAAAAAAAAAAAAAAAAAAAGGTTGGTTTTTTGGTAAAGGCAATGGTGTACTATCATCTCTTAACATAAATAACACATCTAACATAGTGGGCCGATCATCAGTGTTATTCTGTATACATGGGAGACCGATATGGATCCATCTCAACACTTTATATTTGACACATGAATCACTTATTGAAGGATCAATTAGTTCTAGCCCTTGGCCTTCTTCCCATAAATTCCATGCCTGAGAAAATCATTTACAATATTAATTAGAAGCACACATAACAATGAATATAAATAAAATCCAAAGCTTAAATTTAATTGACATACATATCTTGCTAAATTGAGTGTGTAGTCAACATGGTAGAAGCTATTGTTTTTTCTACCACTCACGATTTCAAGCATCAAGACTCCAAAGCTATATACATAAGATTTTATAGAGAACACCCCTTCCATAGCATACTCAGGAGACATCTAACCACTACATCAAAAACACAATAAATATTTCATTTCACAAGTGATTGAATTGAGCACATGTAATAGTAAGATTAAAATAGGAACTTAATCATCACAAGTGTAGGGGTTTATTATTAACTTACTAAGTTCCAACAATTACATTACTGTTTGCTTCCAATTCATCTGGTTTGAAAATTCGTGCCATGCCAAAATCAGAAATCTTAGGATTTATGTTTTGGTCAAGGAGTATGTTACCGGCTTTTAAATCTCTATGAATTATCCTTCGTCTTGAATAATTATGGAGATAGAATAGTCCTTGAGCGATTCCTTCAATTATGTTGAAACATTTTTTCCAATCTAATAACTTTCTCCTCTTTGAATCTGTCCAATATAAACAATTAAATAGATGTGATCAATAATCTAGTGTTTAGAAAGCAATATAATAAACTTAAATTTTATTTTTGAAAAATAAGTGAAGGAAGTATTAGTAAAATGTTTTTCTAACCAAATAGAAAGCAATCTAAACTTTTGTTGGGCATGTATTCATAAACCAACATCCTCTTCTCTCCATGAATGCAACAACCAATAAGTTTAACAATATTCACATGATGGAGTTTAGGCATGATTATCAACTCATTCTTGAACTCTAGTATTCCTTGTCCTAAATTTTGCCCTAATTGCTTTATCGCTATTGTTTGCCCCCCTGCAAATTTTCCCTGATGTGGTGACTAAAAAAGATTAATTCAGCTTAGATGTAAGTTACTCAAAACTACTTGATGTGGAAATTTATTTAGAGGTGACCTTATACACAGGCCCAAAGCCTCCTTCTCCAAGCTTGTTTTCTAATGAAAAATTGTTTGTTGCAGCCATGACACATGTATAGCTAATTACACTGAAACGAGCTCCATCATTCCCATCATTTAGAATTTCATTCATGTTGATAGATGTGTCCAAGCTCAATAAAGCAAGCAATCCATTTTCACCGTTTGTTTCATCACTCCCTGTTTAAATTTCCATAGAACATCATAATTTGCATATATCATATTAATAATCAAGAATTGGTAAATTTAAATATTATGTATTATATATATATATATATACCTTGAATTACAACTGCTCTCCGTTTGAGTAGATAACCCAATATGCAGAAAACAATCACGAGTAGAGCAATGGCTGGGAAAATTGCAACGCATATCCACTTCTTTGTTCCTATACCTGGTCATATATAGCAGTGTTAGTAATAATCATATAAGAAAATATTTTCTGATTTTGATCCAAGTTATACTTCATATCGAAAATCTACAAATACAAGGGAATGAAATTTTCATTTTTATTAAAAAAAAAAAAAAAAAAAACCAAAATTGTGGAAGATGAGTACCCTTACGAAGGATAAACGAGTGATAAGCATAATAAGCAAAAGAGATCCATCAAAGGGATCATGAAAGTTCAGATCCTTCAAACCCAAAACTTAACTAAAAAGGTTTAGAAATGCAAACTAATTAATATAACATATTATGAAGCTCCAATCTAACCAATTTTTGAAATCTTTAACAGTTTGTATTTGAAACCTCAGTGAAAGAGAAAATTAGACATACCTTAGTTTAGTTAGTTTTACTAATGGTTTAATTTTAAAATTCTTGCCCTGGATTCATTTTTTGTTGCATCTGTAATTTGTGTAATCCCAGAGTACAAGGCACATAAACCTTGAATAAGATCCATATTTAAGATCCTGAGCCATGGCTAATTTCTGTACCATCTATATATAAGCAACAAACATTTTTCCAGTAAAACCTCAATTAAGATAATTAAGATGCAATACACATGAATATCTAGGGCAAAACTTTTAATGAACAAACCTTTAGTGTATGTATATGTAGAGAGAGAGAGAGGAGAGATTCAAGCTGCTATTTCTTGATCAAGAAGTTTAAGTCTGGAGAAAGCTCGATCTAAATCTGTTTGTGAACTGAGGAACTGATTGAACATATCTAAATCTGCTGTGATGACCCTACCTGCATCGTCACAAATTATCTATATATATACACTTAAAAGTTGCACTATTCACAACCCAGATTCGAAATTGTTCAAATTCAATGACTCTTGCATTATTGGTAATTTTCCTTATATAAATATGCATATACTTAAAAGTTGCATTATATATAATATATATATTGCACAAATTCAATGACTCTTGAAAAATGAACCTTCTTTCTGTAGAAACTAGGAACCTTGAGGAATTGAGTGTATCACCTGATTTAAGATTATTCACATTTACTTTATGAGAAGTACACAACAAGCATGAGAAAAATAGAATGAGCACAAATTTGAGAATGTTTATCATGTTGTTAGTAAGTAAGATAGAGACTAATGACTTTTCACTTGTTTGCTAATTAGCTAGCTACTTATATGCTCATGCCAGCGTATATCATACAGCTGCTGCCTGCTAAGGTCAAACACGTTAGGCAGTCCATTGAAAGAAGACATTTTTTTTTTGAGAAACATTAATGAATGAAGACTGGTTTTTTTGAGACATCAAAAATTTATTAAAGAAATAATTTCATTGGTTAATGAACTATGCATAGACACAAAAGAATCAAAGGTATGAACCATCACAAATCTGTGGTCCGATTATTTTACTTTTTTTTTTAAGAGAGTTTCAACCTATGGCATTAGCTCCTGATGATAGCTCTTTATTATCAGACCAAGATACCAATCAATTTTTGGTGTAGATAAAGATTGAATCCCAAATCTCTTATACAACAATCAGAGATTTTACCAGTTGAGCTAACTAGAACCCACGATTATTTTACTAAATAAGTACGCTCCAACACTTCATTTCACATTGCCTATTTACCTTTTTATCTTTTCTTATAAATTTAACGTTTTATGATTTTTTTTTCAACCATCTATTCTATTAAAACTTTATATTATAGGTTTTAGGCCCCAATTGTCACAAAATAAATCAAATTTTAGTCAAGTAATTAATTAATTATGCTCTTGATTGGATTGATTAACACATTACACAAGTACAGATCACATATAACACCAATATGATGACCACTGAAAATTGATGAAACAATCTGTTTCACAATTAAAAAAAAAAAAAAATTGAGAATGATTTAATCTAAACAATCCTCAAGACAATATATCCACTAAAATAAAATCAAAGTTTGTACAATAAATTTAACCTTAAATCTAGTACTACCTCATTTAGTACTTATTGGTGTGACTACATGTAACTCTGAAATCCACAGATTCTTCTATTTTGGATAGTTGTAGACGAACTCTCCTGTTAGTGACTCAGAGATCCACTCTCAAAGATTTAATTAGTAACTGTGTTTAGCTGATTTTAGAAACTTCGCTCTATCATTGGATTTGATGTTTTGCATGTAATCTCTAGTTGATGCTTCAGGAGAGCTTGGAAAAATCCAGATCTAGATAGTAACATTGCTCTCTTATGTATGTAAAACATGCTCTAAAATTTGTATTTATATATACTTAAGTTCCATCTAAAATTTGTATTTATAATTGTGTTTGCATATGAAATTATATAGTATGCTAATTTTTTTTTTTTAAATTATGTACTAAGATTCTAATAAAGGGTATCATTAAAAAAAATGATACTAATAAGGGGTTTAAGTAGAGAATAAAAAATTCTAATTCAATTAAAAAAAATACTAAAATAATGACGTGAAATTGTGAGGTCTCATTTGCTTATTTGGCATAATATTAAGGGTCAATTTGAGATAATTAAGAGCACACTACGGTGATAATTAAAAGTAATTTTTTTGCTGAATAAATTAAATATTATATATTAAAATAAAACATTAGTTTTAAGAAACAAAATACTAAAAATTCATTTGAACAGTCCATAAAATACTAAAAATTCATTTGACCAATGCATAAAACATTCATAGTGAAATAAAGATAAAATAATTTACCATCACATTATTATTAGTATATCTTTAATCTTTGAGTCCCTAATTTCATTTCTTGATTATTCCTACTCTCTTAGAATTTCATTTCATTAAATATATAATTTTAGTAACCATTTACTAAAGTGACCAAGCTTGATACTCTAAATAATCAATTCTCATTAAATCTATGTCAAGGGAATATATCTTATCTCTTATTGACCTTATGGATTCAATCTTAAGAAACGATGTTCTTGCAATGATTAATATGATTACCCAACGTATTAAGGTTTCAACTTACATTTCTCATTTGAGTTCATGATCTTTAGAATTAAAAGATTATGCCCTTTAGAAATTATGAGTTTAATTATTCAAGTGATAATAGTTTGTAGAACAATCAATCAGATTGGTTCAAGTTAATGTATTCTAATACATCCATATTTGAATCAATAATCTCCACTTCCATAATCAAGGTATACAATCATGATTAATAGTTATACTCATGTCAAATAAAATGTTTGACGTCATCTTTTACTTCAAAATAAAGTTTATATATATGTCACAAAGGAATTGTGATATAGATCTTCAATATTCATAAAATGAGTATAACTAAAATAAAAATATTAAGATATATTTATGGAAATATATTGACATATAGGATTCGAAATGAGAAAATCTAAAAGAAGATAAATGCGGTCCCTATTGATCGATGTAAGGATAAATGATTCGACTTAGTTTTTAATTTTAGTTAAATATATGAAAATATAGGTATCAACCCAGAATAATTAAACAATTATGTAAAAAACCTATAGTTAAATAACTTTGTATATATAGCTAAAGTAAAAATTATAGCACTTTTTAATATGAATTGAAACCTAGATAGTTATATAGTGATTGCGGTCAAATTTATTTATTATTGAAAGATAGTATTTCTTATGTACTATATCAATAACTAATAAGTAAAATTATTAAAGAAATAATTGGTTAAATAAATTAGAACTAAGTGGAAACATTCATAATAAGTAAATATATACATGAGGTTTTAATTATTAGATAATTGATGATGATGATTAATGCATTTAATTATTATATTAATTGATTTTTGTTAGAAAAAGTATTTATATGATAAATGACATGTGGCAAGCCTTTACACAACTAGGTGGCAAAACTTAAATGATTCTAGGGTTTTCAGAGTGAAAAGAGATATGTTTTATTAAATAACTAGTCGCTAACTCGTGTAATATACTGGATAGTTAGAAAATGTTAAATATCTTCACTTTGTTTAATGCAACAATTAAGTAAAAAATAAATGAAAATCAATAATTCTAATTCAAAATAAAGTTGAAAATAGATATAAGAAGATTGGTTTTACATATAGCAGTCATCTTAAATATAATTTAATAATGAACTTTTTATAAAATGAAACAAAGATATACACATCTTGAAAAAAATCCGCATGCATATTTTTCTCCAAGGTTAAGCATAACTGGTATAGGTGTTTCTGAAACATTTACTCCATCTGATATCAAAATACTTCAATGTCAAACATGAGAATAAAAATATGAAAATATTTTGGTAGCATCCAATACCTTCAAGCTTTCTTTTTGCATTTAGTCCATTTGTTGTTTGTATAGAAGTTCCAACCACGTTGCCACTATCCGTATATAATAATAATAATAATAATCATGTAAAATTTTAGTTAAGTTCATATATTTCTTGGAGGGTCAATACTTGTTGCACATAAGCTCTTATACATAGTTTTACACATACCCCATTTTTTAATTGAAACCATGATGTCAAGTCATGATTTTTAATTTCAAAATTATGACTTTAAGTTATAGTTTCAGTTTAAAAATCAGCTGTGTGTAAAACTATGAGTAATAGTTTGTGTGTAATGATACTTTTTAAGTTCGCAAGGATCTTGAGTCCTAATATGGCTTGGTCAACATTATGTCCAAATTGAGAGTCATACACAATAGTATGTAGAAATAAGTCTAATCTATATATACTATAAAACTGAAGTCTTTGACAAATTTTTTTTTTGACTTTTATTTGACTTCATAAGAGCTTGCAACATAGGATTTTAAGCGCTTACATTTTCTGTATCAGCAATAGTAAAAACAAAAATTCAAAATCCAATTAAAAAAAAAAAAAAAAAAAAAAAAACCCGATCAACTCCTTTTCTCCCCCCAAAAATAAAAAGGAAGCCCAACTCTTCCAAACACAGACTCTATCGTCTTCTTCTTCTTCAACTCTACCTTGATGGCACTTCATCGGTGGTGAGACACCTCGTGTTTTAGAAATCAAGGCTTACTATCTTCACTTGTAACCTTTTTAGCCCTCTGCAGTTTCATGGTTTTATGATTTTGCCATTGGCTCTTTTGGGGTTTTTAGTTAATTGATATATTGTTCAATTTGATACACTCCCTTCACTGTCTCTAACCATCTATAGGCCTCCTCTTTTTATTTATTTTTTACTGAAAAAAAATAATATTAAGAAGAGAAAGGCATAAAAAGGAAGAACAAATACTATTTTATATTCATTTATTTTATTTTATAATTATTCCTGAAATTTAGTCAATTAATTAAACAAAGGAACAAACACTATTGCATAACAAAGAACAAACACTATTGCGTGAAATTTAGTCAATTATTTATGTAATATGTGCAACTCACACCAAATAATATATGTAAACATGCATAAAAAGAAGATATATGTACTCATGTAATATATGTACAACACACTAACATTTTCACTCAAGGATAACAAAATGAGTTATTCAATGATTACAACAAAGCAACAAAAAAAAAAAAGAAGATACAAAAAATTATTTAAAGTTGCAAAACAATTACACAAATTGCAGAAAAATAATAAAAATTGATATTTTAACATTGCAACATTTATTGGATAATTGAGGATATTAGGGATTGTAATACTAATTTTTATTTAATTTTTTGTTTGATTGATTGATATTTTTCATATGCTCTATTTGTTTAGCTGGAAAACCTTTTTTAAAAATAGTTTTTCACATTTTCTAGTATTTGGTATGTTAGGTTTTAAAAGTTTAGAACAACTGACAAACCGTGAATACAAACTTGTCTAAATATAGATCTTAAAGTCTATAGAGTTTATTAGATAATTCTCAAGGTGATACAAGTCAAGATTCAAGAACGTACAAACTGTAGAAAGAAGAATTTGAAATCTACCAGGTTTGACTGATCGAGAAGAAGCTCGACCGATCAAGATGCGTTTTTGCAAAATTTAATTAAGGTACAATAGCTCATTAAACCCATTATGTTATTAGGGTTTCAGATTTATTTCACCAAGTATTTAAAAAAAAATCCTAAGGCACGTTTTAGAAGTGTTTTTTAGAGAGAGAAGAGTGCTTCTTGTGCCCATATTGTTGATCTAGGGTTTTTGTTCCCAAAGTTCTCTAAAATCTTCTACTGGAAATATTCTTTGAAGAAACTCAAGATCTGATGTTGTAGAAATTGTTGCTACAAGATCAACAACTGCTAATGATCTAAAGCTTTGAGTGGGATCTCAAAGTCACAAACGTGGGTGTTTGTGTTTAACAAATTCAGATAGAAGAGTCCGTGAATTCAAAGTTACGTGGTCACGTGAGAAAGTACTACAAGTGATTGGTTTAGATTTAGGAAAAAATTTATTGTAAAACTTCCATTTTATATAGTGAATTTGTTGTCTTGAGGATAGTTTAGGTTAAATACTCCACAGGTTTTTTACCTTGAAATTGGACTGTCATCATATCACTTGTGTTTTTTGCTTTTCCACATTAAGTGATATGATTATTTGTGTTTAACGTAGATCTGAATAATAAACCTAAGTATCGACTTAGTTAATTAATTAAGTTAAACAATCTGAGTATATAGGGGTCTAAATGAACTAACAAGTAGTATCAAAGTAGATTAGCTCTTGATTAGGTAGGTACTGCTTAGAAAGGCGCTGTTTCCATGAAGAGAAGTCATTAGAGAGGCCAGAGGAGAAGGGGTGCATTGTCAATTCCAAATCCTCTTATTTTCTACCTTGCATGAGACTAATATAAAGTCTTCTACTTTTTTTTTAGATGTGTAAAGTCTTCTACTTAGTTGATTATAGTAGGCCGCGCGTATCCAAGTTCATATTTTCACACGAGAAAATCAAGGAATTGACTTTGTTTTAGCTTAAACAATAAAAATGCTAGCCGTCCACTTATATGGTCTGTCTATAACAGAATCAAAATTGTTGGGTTTAACAGGGTTGATCACTATCTTTATTCGTCATAATTATTCTCAAAAGCAAAGTTATATTAGTAAAATAGAAGATCCATTGGCATTGAAATCGAAGGCCCAGTGGAATATGTTTAGGAAATTTAGACTCCGGTTGATTTTATAGTAGCATTAGTCAACTTGTTAAATTAATCAATTAGAAATTCAGATTAATTTTAAGGTTTATCATAACATAGTTAAAAAAAAAAAAAACGTGGCATATAGTGATGCAGGGAAAATTGAAGGAAAAACTATACCAAAGGAAAAACCACTACGGGAGTTTATTCATGACCAACAGAATTTACCATAATAGAATGGAAGCCCTCAATACAAGAATATCACACATCCTAGTATTATTATCTATAGTAAGCAGGGGGGGGGGGGGGGGGGGGGGGCGAGGGGCGGCAGGTGGCCCCCCTGAACTTTCAATTTTTTTTGCTGATAATGATAATGTATTGAACTGCCCCCCCTGAACTTCAAATTTTTATTGCTGATAATGATAATGTATTGAACTGAAATGGCTTATTTGCTCCCTACACAAGAGACAAAAAAAAGTTTTCTATTTATTGGGAATAACCTACAGCTACATGGTTCAAACCCAACAGCCTAACTAATAGAACTCTAAAACTACTATAACTTTAATATAAAACTATTGGTCCCACCTAGTAATGATTAGGAAAAAAAAAAAAAAAAAACAAACTTACTGCTAATGCTACATGCCTATACGGAATAGGAATCACAGCAGCCTGATACCATTAGAACTCTTAAAAAAAAAAAAGAGTATATATACATAATACAGTATAAAGCACGCCTCCCATAAAAAAAAAATAATAATAATAAATTGTTCTTTGGATTTTTTTAAAATTAAGTAAGGGGAGAACAATTAGTTTTTTCATAGTTTGTAATTTTGTTAATGTAATAAGGGTAAATTTGATAATTCATTTGGTTCAACACTTATAAGCTCTACTCTCCCTCAAAATTTCTCTAATTTTGGAAAATTAAAAATTAGAAGTTAGAAGTAGTTAGAACTTCTCCAAACCCCTCAAAATCTCTGCCCCTCCTTCCTTTAAAAAAATCCAAATAAAGTAATTTAACTTACTTTCCCTCTTTGTACTCTACTTCCTTGTACTCCCCTCTATCCAAACAAGTTATTAGAGTTTCTGTTGAGTTTTTAAAAGCATTCAAGTCGAGTTTTTAAAGCATTCAAGTCATTGAGTCACATTTAAATATTCACAAGTAAATTGCATACTCTTAATATTCATGTTTAAATTTTTTTTAGATTAGTTTTTTACTTTCAATATTATCTTTTAATCTTGGCCCCCCTGACTTAAATTTCTGGCTCCGCCACTGATAGTAAGATTTGTCCATATGACCCACGCAGATCTATTTAAGTTGGACTCTTCTACCTCCCAAATCTCTTTAGTGCATGGATATCTAATCAGTGACTAACACAAGAACATGATTTGCACAAGGATTTTTTCCTGAGTAATACTACGTGCACAAATTATTTTACAATTTTTTTTTTTTTTTTTACAAACAACTGATGTGATAAGTGGTTATTAATAAGTAAAAATGCAATGTTAGTGGCAGGCCCAATTGAATATTAGTAAGAATTTTTCACATTAATATTTTGTAAAAATATTATAAAATAGTTTGTGTACGTAAAGTTACTCTTTTTGCCTGTACAACCTCAGGAAATTTTTTGCTAAATGGGTATTTAGGGATGGAGCTATCATTGGACTAGGGGCAATTCCCCCTCCCCCCCAATTTTTTTTTTTTTCAAAAAATATTATTATGTATATATATGTGTACTAATTTTAGTAATTTTGTTCTATAAAATTACATTTTGTTTCCCTTAAACAATTTCATTGATTCTTTTAAGTATAATGCTATACTCACAAACTTTTTTACAATATTTTTACAAATGGTTTTAGTAGCAAATTCTTGGTGGTTCGCATAATGAGCCCACTACTCACATTATTTTTTTACTTACTAGTAACCATTTATAATATCAGTAATTTATAAAAAAAAAAAAAAAATGTAGCTTTAGCATTTTTCTCATTTTAGTGACCATAAAAAAAAATTTATAGATCTAAAACCTAAAACAAAACATGCAAGCTCAAAAAAAAAAAAAAAAAAAAAAAAAAAAAAACTTAACAACAAAAATTACAAATAGTAAAACTAAAAAAAAAAAATTAAGTTCAATTAATCAATTTTATCCAAAATAAACAACTCTGACCTTTAAAAAATTCTAAATAAAAATAATTTTGTTCTTACCAAAAAAGAAAAAAAAGAAAAAATTCTTAACAGCCAAGTAGTAGTAAAATAAAAAAATTAAAATTGTTGCATATAACCAATAATAAAGCCGTCCCTTTAATCGAAAGCTTGGGCTACGGCGGTGTTTATATGGGCTTTTCCTATTAATATGTGATCGTTTGCTTGGCGTGATCGACTTCAAATTCCTCAGCAGGGAGCAGTTTCCTTTCTTAGAGAGTCAATATATATAAGTCAACATAGAAAAAACGAAGGCCAGCATCTCCAAATTCCAATATTCCTTTCTTTTCTATCCTGCGTGATTACAACTGACCCACCTTCCTTCACACTGCCTTCTCTGATATCATCATATTTTTACGCGAGAAAGACGAAGAATTGACTTTGTTTTCGTTTGGATAGCAATTATTGTTGCTGAAAGTTGCTAAAAACTGATTGTTGCTGAAAACACTGTAGCAAAATAATTTTTAAATGTGTGAATAGTATTGTGGGACCCACTTTTAATATTAAATATTGCGTGAACAGTGCATGAACAGTGTGTAAACAGTGCGTGAACAGTGAATTTTGTCCCCCCAAAGTCAAAAAAACCGGCCAAAAAAAAAAAAAAAAAAAAGAGGAGAAAACGTGAAATGAAAACGTGCCGCAACTTACCGTGCAATCCAAACGCACGCTTTAATTGCGGGATACGGTGAACAAAATAAAATTATATTGGTTGTCCACTATGGTTTGTCGGATAACAAAATCATACCACTCGGTTTAATGTTTAACATGCTTGACCACTTTCTTTATAATGGTCATCATCTAAGTCATATTAGTTTTCATCTTTGAGAAACATCAACGCCATATTAGTAAAATATAAGATTTTTGGCATTAAAGCGAAGAAGGTTATAAACAATGTTATCAATGAAAAAAAAGAAAAAAGAAAAAGAAGAAGAGACAGACCACTCAAATATGTTTGTAGTTATCTTTTCTAACGTACTAGCTACTTGATAATTTATAAGATTATCATTGTTTATTTATACTATTATTTAAAGAGTTTTCCCTTTTTGGATTCCTTATTTTGTAGCTCAAAAATACCCTTACAGCTCTATGTTTAAATAGAGACAAAATTAAAAGACAATTCATTAAAAATGTAACTCTAACTTCCACTAAAATATTGCCTCAAAAATAGGACCACTCTCCTATTAATTTTCAAATTTATTCACTTATAAATTAGATTTTTAAAATAAAAATAATATATATAATAATAAAAATAATAATTAAATGCAGTTTTTTTTCCTATAAAATAGGACCACTAAAAATAATCTTCAAGAGGTGATAGGAAAGAGCTTATGGGAAAGAAGGGAAGGATTTTCAATCTCCTTCAGACATTTTGTGTTTTGAATGCAATAGCCATGGGCATCTCAAGAAGGAGTGTCCAAATTTCTTGAGAGGGAAAGGCAAGGCGTATGCTACAACGCTAAGTGATATAGACTCTTCGAGTTCTGATTCTAAAGAGAGTTGTGACGGAGAAGGAAACTACTTCGCATTCATGACATTTGCACATAGGGAGTCATCAGATGATTTGAGTTCACTTGTGAAGGAACTTGGCGAAACATTCTGATTTGGAGTCCATTGGAATTGTTGAAGAATCAGAGGTTGAAGAAGAAGAAGATACATCTAGTCTTCAAAAGAATTACGCCTTGCTTCTTGAGAAATTAGGTGAGTATACCAAGGTAGCAAAGGCAGCTGTGAAGAAGATGAAGAGAGCCGAGGAAGACTACAAAAGTCTACTGGTAAGATACAAGGAGGCAAAGTGTGAGATTGAAGCACTTAATGGTGAGCTATCAGAAGCTTACAAAAGTGAGGTTTCTTGAGTAAGAGGTAGTGCAAGCTCATGCCAAGGTAGATAGAGTCTCCTCCAGGAAACTGGATGATGTTATTTCATCTCAGAAACATGCCTCAGACAAGTCCTGTTTAGGATACACCGGAGGAAGTAGCTCGTCAGCTAAGGTCACCAAAGAAGTGAAGTTTGTGACGGCTAAGGAGACGACTATGGATAGGTCCAATCCTGAGAAAATTAAGGTTGAGAAGAAGAAGAATGTGGTTAATCAACGGGTGATAAATAAGTCCCGTAGTCAATCAGAATCCAGATATAGAGCTAGAGGAGATCAGTTCCAAGATCACAACAGGGTTCCAGAACGGAATATGTTTGTCATTATTGCGGATTGCAAGGACATACTAGACCCAATTGTCAAAAGCTGAGAGTAGACAACAATGCAAGTGCACCTCGGTTACGAGGAAGAAGAAATGACATGAGATCTGGGGGTGGTGAGCAACTAAGAAGTCAAAACCGTGATCTAGGAATGATGGACGTGATGAAGATGATCGGTGCCTTCACCAATTGCCTGGAAAGCTTCACACGAAGGTTTGATAGTCCCAACTCTCGTACCCGATCCGTCAAGGATATCACCCCAAACGCACGTGACGTGTGGGTGACGAAGGGTACTCATGCATTAGCATTACAACATGTTCATGCATCAATACTTCCCATATTTGTGATTATGCTGTTGTTATTTTGTGTGTGTTTTTGTCTTTGGTTTAAATGTTTTTACATTTTTGTTATGCTTTTGATCAACTTTTATTGCTTTTGTGTCAAAAATCCAAAAACATATAAAAAGTAGAAAATCTAAAAAGTTTGATTGCTTTGTTGAGTTTTGTCTCAAAGCATGTTTTGCCTTGTACCTTTGTACTAATAGCTTTGTGCATTTAACGAGCTTAGCTTGTCTCTCATGCACTCATATCATTGTGGAAGAAATTCTAAAATCTATGTGACTGTTGTAAATAGATCTTCAACCTTGTCATGAATAATTAGTGAATGATTTTGTTGATCTTGAGACATGCATAGACTCATGCCTATATATCTTCCCACTTTTATTTTTATGCTTAAAAGAACTCTAAATTTAAATCTCCAAATGAAAAGAGATATAGAGTTGCAAAAGCCCGTCACATATACTAGTTTCGACTAGGAAAAGGGAAAG
>NW_027069739.1:55625-79440 GCF_002906115.3 Quercus suber
ATTTCTGCATCATTTTCACTTTTATCTTCAAGAAAAATGTATGGGTTTTCTTTCCCTCATTTCAAATTTCTTGTTTTGAGTGTTATTTTCTTAAATGTGAGAATGTGTTGTTGCTATTGTGCTCTGTGAAATGTTAGGTTCGAACATGGCTTTGTTTAAATATTGATTTGTTGAATGGGTTTTTGTGCAATGACTTGTTCAGTGTGGCTTCACATGATATTTTTGACTTATCTGAGTGTTCTTACCTTAATATCTGCGCCTATCACTTTCATGATATTGTGTTGAAATGCTTGTTGTCTATTACACCATTGCTACTCGTTTTTGACAGTGTGTGCTATAATGCCTGTTACTCTCTGTGTGTTTGGCATCTATTTCATGTTTCATATGTTTTGGTCTTCAAAAGTGTACTTTGTCACTTTATTGACTTAGGTCTCGTTCTATGATTCTATGTCTTCTAGATCTGTTTGGTCTTTACACTCTTATCCTTTGATATCAACAAAATGAGTGGGTTGTGGATTTGGTACTTTGTTGTGTGTTTGCTCTTCTACAAATGTCTCGACGATCATCCAAAGGAAAAAGATTATGACTGAAGAGGAAACATTACCTATTGCAAAAAGAACACGTTCTTCATCACAGCCATCCACTGAACTCAATATTGAGTTGTTCAAAGTCCTCAACACCCAGAATGCTTACTCAAGCATTTTACGGGGAACTCCTATAGTGGAAGGGAGGTCAGATTTGACACTTTGAAACCACTTTTGTCTCTCGGATCTTCGAGGCAAAAGATTGGGCAGAATTATTTGGAAATTTTGTTGATCCAATGTTGGAACTAGTGAAGGAGTGTTTCGCCAACACAGTTGATCTTAAAGTGAACTACACTGTCTGGTTCAGAGGAATGGAGTTCATCATTAGTTCGGACACCATAGCTGAACTTCTCAAAATCACTCGACCTGCGAATGTCGACCTAACTCCTTATGATGATTGTATTCCAGTGATTCAGGACTTCTCCAAAGTTCTTGGTCCTAACCATGACATCTCCAGTGCCGGCACATCCATAAGTACTACCAAGTTTTCACCTTGAGTTGACAATATTGAAGCTGATCATGTTTACCAACCTCTATCTGTTGATCAACACGGTGTATATCAACCTGGAAAGGCTCAATTTCTATGTGATCTCATCATAGGCACCACCATTGACATTTGTGCCATATTTTTCATATCATAAGGAAGATAGCGACTCGAACAGTAGCACGAGGGTGTCTTCCTTTGCAGTCTCATTATGAAATTCATTCTAAGTGAAGGTGTTATTCCTCCCTCAGTTGGAACATAATTGCTCGTACTCGACCAATCTCTATGTTCACTCTACAAGCTAGCAGAAGTCATTCATCCAAAGTCCAAAGAGTGCACATTTCTCTCTAGCTACTCTGTCTACTCCTGAGTCAGATTCATATGTACATGTCCGCTATGTATCACAAGCAACTCCAGCACTATACAAGCACTAGTCTGCCCATCAGTCTGATAGGTTGGAGATGCTTTTGAGAACCTCCATAAGCATCTTGAGGAATTGGAAAAGACTCTCAGTGATGGCCTAGAGACTGCAGTTAGAGAGATTGGCAGTCATGCAGAACCAGATCAGATGTTTTAGCAGCTCAAGTTGATGGCATTTTCACCAAGTTACAACAGTGACCCTTTGGCCATTCCGGTCAAAAAGGGAGAGATAATTTTTGGGGCCAGCACTTGAGGGGAGTGCTTATTTGAGGGGGAGTTCCATAATCCTTACTATTTTTGGTTATAGTTTTGTTACTTTGGGTTGATTAACTATTGTTTTTATAGGTCTTAGTCTTGTTTTAGTTTAAACTCATAACTCTTGAATGTGTTTAATACTTGGTTCATTTATATATTGTTGATGTTATTCAGTTAATTCAGCACATCTAGTTTAACTTTGTACCCATGTTGCTTATGTAAGTTTAAGGGTTTGGTTGTATGCACACTTGTAGGCCTTTGTGGTTTGTGCCATGCTTTATGTAGCCTTTGTGCTTTGTTAATTAGTACTTCTAACCTAATGCTATGCATTCATTTTTAAGTACTGTCACTCTTGTGCCCTTATAGGATTTTTCCTAATGCACATACTTTTTGTACTGTGCATTGGTTGAGTGTTGGTCATTCAAGTGATTTGCCTTGTGTTTGTCATCTTGAATGTCCGGATGTTCATTCAACTTGAATGAGCATTGTGATCACTTGGTTATAATAATTGCATGTTTTGGTCTTACCATGATTTATTGCTTTATTCCATTGATGCTTGATCATATGCTTTTCATTTGCTTTACAAGTTTTCTGCATACAATGAACTTATTGTGTTGTTGTGTTTCAGGAGTTACTTGTTCTAATGGTTCTAAAGCTCCACAATTCTAGAGTTAGGTGTGAGTGAGTTTTCCAACTGTTCCCAACTCACGCGTTAAGTCTAGAGTTTGTTTTCAGGGTTTTGTCACAAAATAGCCAAAGGAGGATTGTAAGGTTAAAATTTATCAACCATCTTGTTGGCTTTATTTTGTGCCAATTTGCTTGTAATTTAGCACTTAGTAACCTGTATTTAGTGGGATTATTGTAAGGAGTAGTGTGTGAGAAGAGGTGAAGAAAAGCTCAAGTATGTGCAAGAAAGCAGGGTTTTGTGGCTAAGACTCGCGACTGGCAAGCCGCTAACTGCAGGCACGTGAGATGCACACATGGGGAGTTGAAGGGTCGCGCCGGCCGTCGCACTACAGGACAAAAGTCCAGGCTAGCCAGTCCATTACATCGCGACTTGGCCTCGCGAATTGGACAAGCCGCGAGGTCAAGCCGCCAATCAGCCCTGTTTGGTAAAAACTGCCTCTTCGTATTCCAAACACACACCACTATATATAGACCCTTATACCTACTAAATGTAGAGAGCTTCCAGAGAGAATTTTGTGAGAGAAACCCTAGAGAAAAACAAGATTGCCTCATCCCCAATCTTTACCTTAGAGACTCTACAAATTCCTCTACTCTCTTCCTCTCCATTGTCACATCCTTGAGAGGTCATTGACCAAATCCTTATCTCACCACACCTACGTGTGTGAGAATGTTCATTTGGTACTAAGGGAAGCAGTTTGGAAGGAACCAATATACATTGGTTGATACTATGGTCTAGTAGCGGAATTCGAGAAGCTAAAGAAGAAATAGGTTCGGCGTAACTTCGTTGGAGCAAGAAGCTTGGAGGGCTTAGGTACTTGGATAGATTAAGCTTGGAGGGTCTTCTGCTATTCATGTATCCCAACTACATTTTTTAGTGGATTATTTGACCGCTTGGAGGGCGGCGAAGAGGTTTTATGCCGAGAACTTCGGTTTCCTCTTCGATAACACATCGTGTGTTGCCCGTGTGTTTGCATCTTCCTTCCCTTTATCTTTGCCTTATATTTACTGCTGTGGATGTGTTTATATTGGCATAGATTAGGTATCAATTTTGTGATTGGCTTATGTTCATGTTCTGCACATTAATTGTTTGATTATAAGCTTAAATTGATATTTTATTATTTGGGGTCTAAACGTTCAAGGGTATTTTAGACACATATTGAACTTTCAAGTATAAAATGATATTTTTCCCTTGACATAGTTGTTTGGTCCTGTGTTTAGGGTAGCTACAAATTCTTTATTGGAATGTTTAAGAGGGTGTGAGAACCATGTCTCAAGAGGCGATAAGTTCTCAAATTGATTACCCAATTAATTGTCAACACTTGAAATTAGAAAAAAAAAATTTGAAAATATATATTTATTCAATTAAAACTTGAAATTATATTGCTACTCAAGAAAGAAACACGAGCAAAAAAAAAAAAAAAAAAAAAACATGGCTTTTCTAGTTATAATTTAATAGAGAAATTACATTGCGTGTTTTCCTAGTTACAATCTAGAAAACAAAAAATTATATAAATAAAAGAAACTGATCTATAACCCAAATTCTAAGCGTAGTTGCATTATGAGAAGGTGTTAGACACCTATTCCACCTAACTCATAAATTGATCTTCTAGAATTTAATGGCCATGTCATGTTATTAACATACATATACACTCGATTGATTCATGCCATCATGTAGTTTTATGTAAATAATCACATTTAGGGTTGGCAATGGGGTGGGGTGGGATCGAAGGATGGGGTCTTCATTCCCGCCTCGCATGATTTTTGTCTTGCTCCATTCCTGCCCCGCCCCACATGACGAGGAAAACTTTCTCACCCTATCCTCGTTCCTTGGAGCTCTGTAAAGCCCCGTTACGCCTCGTAAAACTCTACTTTTTTGTTAATTTGCCCTACATCTAGTACAAATTTGTTGAATGAAGCATATTTCCTTAATAAAAATATACTTGAAATTACAGCTAAATTTATTCAATCAAATCAAATCAATTTTTAGAAAAAAAAAATTGAATAATATATCCAAGCTTTTAATAAGATAATCACAACATAAAAATCTCATTGTATAACATATAACAAAATAAAGGCAAAGAATCATATTGGATAGAATAAAATAAGCTAATATTGATATGTTTGTTTAAATAGTAGGGTTTTAGGATATGAAAAACTTACAATTATAATCCTTAGCAATGTGAGGCAGGGTGGGGCGGGGGCGGAGAGGGGCGGGGTAGGTCTAAAAAGTCTAAACCCATACCCTCCCTGCCTCATGGTGCGGGGCTAAAATCTTACCCCATCCCCGCCCGACCACATCTTCATGGTAGGAAAAACTCACGTGGGGCGAAGCCGGGAGGGGCTGGTTAAGCGGTTGGGGCAAAATTGCCATCTCTAATCACATTATACATGTTCTTGCTAAACATCATATTTATTAGAAAAATGATATGTTCACAATATTTTTACAACAAATCTGAAGTTGTATGTTATTACTGGTTATTATTTTTAGGGTAAAAAAGTAATCTTAGTGTTAAGTTCAAATTTGAACCAATAACAACTAACCATCTATAATTTGTTGTAAAAATGTTGTGGACATAGCACCTCTCTATTTATTATATCATGTTTGAGTTTTTCATTTGTACTCATGTACAGCATCTGAAATTTTGGCCTCCCTTACATGGTGATCATATATCATCAGGATACATTTTATCTCAACATGTTTTGGGCATTAGGCATGCTTACTCATATTCAATGCATATCATCAAAATTTATATGCATATAATTAAACTAACGTAGAAAAGTAAAAAGGAATTAGAGATATACGTGCACTTTTGTAATAGACTTGGTGGCAAATTACTTTTGGTCCCTTGATGAATGAATAGTTGCTGCTCTCTCCTACTTGGGTCACTCCACAAACCGTTTCCTTACTTTGATGGTTTGTTCCTTAGCGGATTGTTAATTGGCTTGGTGAATGTAACTCAATATATTGGGGTTTTGATGATTATGTATTTTTGAATGCCTTCAAGAATACATTGTCTTAAGATTTGACGATGGTTTTGATGAGGAATTCTCTGAAATTTTGATGATTGCAAATCTTGGAGAAGAACTATTACAAGTTTAGGATTATTTTTCTGCTTATGGTGATTGGGGGTTTGGTTGATGAATGACTGGTCTTGTAAAGGTGGAAAATTTTGTTTTCGTTTCCTTACTTTGATGGTTTGTTCCTTAGCGGATTGTTAATTGGCTTGGTGAATGTAACTCAATATATTGGGGTTTTGATGATTATGTATTTTTGAATGCCTTCAAGAATACATTGTCTTAAGATTTGACGATGGTTTTGATGAGGAATTCTCTGAAATTTTGATGATTGCAAATCTTGGAGAAGAACTATTACAAGTTTAGGATTATTTTTCTGCTTATGGTGATTGGGGGTTTGGTTGATGAATGACTGGTCTTGTAAAGGTGGAAAATTTTGTTTCCTTTGCCTTCCTTTTCTTATTGATTCCAAGGAAGTCAATTCCGTACTGTACCGGCTGATACGGCCGGTATATACCGTATCGACCAGTAAACCGATATAGATACTCCCCTTGTTTTGTAATGGAAAAAATACTGGCTGTACCAGGAAAATTCAACTATTTCAGCCGGTAAATGGATGCCGGGCCGAAACACGAAATGCTTTCTTCTTGTTCTTCTTCTTCTTCTTCTTCTTCTTCTTCTTTTTGTGGTAATTTTGGCAGTTTTTTAAGGGTAGCACGGTGCAAATCTGAGTAAGCTAAGAAAACCCAACAAAAAGAAAGATAAAAATGAAAGAAAAATACACAATAGCTTTGAATCAGAATAAGCAAATATGAAAAAAAGAAAAAGAAAAAGAAAAAAGAACAAGCCGATTTGACCCAGCTTGGTGGTGGGGAGGAGGACAAGCGGCGGTGGGATGGCGGATGTGGTAGTGCTGCATGGTGAACGCTGATCTCCATTGGCTTTGTCCTTTCGACGACCTCAATCACCGGCATTGGGGCAGCGGATGAGCAGCAGTCTCTCTCTCTCTCTCTCTTTTCTGATGTGAAGTAAATGTGGTTGCTGGAATGTTCTTGAGGTGAAAAACAAAATAAAAGAAGGGGGGGATAGAGATAGAAGTGAACACTGGACACTTGTGTGGAGGAGAAAAACAAGAAAAAGAAAAAAGAAAAAAAGAAATGAAACGTGTATGGATGAAAATGAAATGAAAGAAAGAAAAATAATATAAAAAAAATAAAAAAATCCTAATTGAAAAATACTACCACAATATTTCATAATAAATTTTAAGTAACAGATTGTTATTAGTTAATATTGGCGAGTAAAAAAATAATTTCAGTGATGGGTTCAAATTAGAACTATTAAGAACTTTCCACATAAATTTTGTTGTGAAAGTAGTGCATAAAATGTTGTGAACATAACACTTCTCATTGAAAAATATAGTTGTTAAAAAAAGAATAAATGATGATTAAAAAAAGAATAAACAATTAATAAAGAAATAATATTTAAATGAGATAGAGAATGGGATAGAGAATCTGTTGAAAAGTGTATTTGAGTTGGTGGGTGTTGGATTACTTAATAGTTTTCACTTTTATATATTTATGTTGATAACTCCATCAAAAAATATAAAAAGTTGCCAAAGTGATATATTGAGTTATTAGAAATGTAACTTTGTATATTGTATAAAATAGTAAAAAATAGCGGTAAACCCGAAACAGTACATTAGTATTGACCGATATCCGAAATATATCATACTGTTGGCCAACCGGTACAGCCCCCGATATGGTATTGACTCTCTTGATTGATTCTCATTTACTTTATGAGAAAAGTTGAAGGATGTCTTAAAGACATTAATTTAGGAACTATTTTAAAAATGGAAAAATGATCAAGCAATTAATTTTTCTAATGGCCTTTTATATTTCCCATGAAACTCATGTCAAAACTTTCATAAAATTATTTATTAACAATTGTTCTGAGGGCATCCATTAACATGATCCTTACTTTATAGATGAAGAGGTTCCAGGTCTTTTAATTAGATTCAAACTCTCTTATCTCAAAATTATCCTTCAAGTCGTTTAGAGATAAGAGTGCAAATCATAAAAAAATTGAAAATTGAGAAGAAATTATGCGCTGAAGTGCCTATAAGGGCACACTGAGTACCAGTCAGCACTCATTTCCTTGTTATTTATTTATAATTTTCTTCATTTCCTTGTTGGTGCTTGAAAAATTAGAATTTTATATGGCAGCTTGTCACATCCGTAGAAATGTTATAGCTAAAAGCAATTGCCTCATACCACATGACCAAGATTATTACCACACATAAAACAATAGTGATAGTACAGACTCACAAATCTAAACATAAACTCATATCATGTTATCACGATACTGCCACTTGATTTACAACACATTAAATAAGCATCATCCATCGATTAAAATACTTAACAAGTCTTTCTATTGCCATTCTCACTATTATTACCACCACCATTGTTGTTGTTGTTGAATCCCCTAGGAATGTAATGATGATTATTCACACCTGCTTCCACCATACCCAACATCAACTTTTCATCATCGAATAGCGGCTTTTTTAGCTTCCATCTTCATTTTGGCCGATAAAGTCTTTTTTCTGCAGCCAAGCAAGAGCTCACCATCATCAGGACGAGGGCAAGTGCTAGAAACTTCTTTTTGAGCTTTTCTAGTATTTTCTGTTTTCACAGAACCAAACAAAAAGAAAATTCAATCGTAAGAGGAAAAGAAAATTCTAAGTTCATGCAAGTGATCGGAGAACTATTTGGGGACCAGTATAGAAAAACTACATATCAGAAATAGAGTGTAAACTGCTATGTAACTGTATCTTGGAGAAAGGAGAAATTTAAGCCATTTATATAGGAGTAGAGTAGCTAAGGTTTATGCGAGATTGACAATGATCTATATAATATAAATTTAATAAACTCCACCAACTTAGCAGGCTTGAGTGGGATACTTATAGCATTCACTAATATTGTTTATAAAACAATTAAATTGATGAAGCTGGGAAAAACTATTTGTTCCAATATAANAGTATGCATATATATAGTAATATTTTAGTGATAGTACAGACTCACAAATCTAAACATAAACTCATATCATGTTATCACGATACTGCCACTTGATTTACAACACATTAAATAAGCATCATCCATCGATAAAATACTTAACAATGGGAAAAACTATTTGTTCCAATATAAATAGGAATTCCACCTTTACTGTTACATTATTGCATTAGCTAGCTAAACTACTTAAAAATACTGAATCAAGCCTGGTAATGAAGTGCCTGTAATTTTTTTATATTTTATTTAGGAAAAGAATGGATGTAATTGTATTGCCTCATCCGTAGGTTGTAATATCCAAGCAAAGTTAAAAAAAAGTTTTTTTTTATTTTATTTTTTTATATAAATTTTAAAGTAAAATTGTCCCTAAATTTTTAGGATAAGATATAACTTGTAACTCTAAGATTTTAGTACATAGTTCAATGGATAGACATAATTTAGTGTCTCCAACAGAAATATTTAGAATTTAAATTCTTCCTCTCATTATAACCATTGAATTATTATATATATATATATATATAAAATTTATAAACCTATAAAGTAGATGGTGTGAAGTGGAACCAATTACAATATATATTTGACTCTTACCTATAAGCTGCATTATATCCAAATAGTCTATGAGAGCATTAGCATCAGGGAATTCCAATTTTACTCTATTTTACCATTCCAAAAAGCCACTTTATCATTATACCATACCATTTTACAATACCTCCAACATCCCAAAACTCTATTTTTATTAAAATATTATTTTTTAACCTTTCTTTATTATTTATTTCCAACCGTTTTTCAATCCCATTTTCCTGGGCTTTTCAACAGTCACACACACACACACACACACAGCCACACATAGAGCAAACCTATTCAAACCCACACACAGAGCCACACACACATAGCATCCCATAACCACACACACAGAGCCACACACACACTGATCAAAAAAATCATCACCGGAGCAAACCCATTCAAACCCATTCAAAAAAAATCATCAAGCAAACCCATTCAAAAAAAAATCATCATTGGAGCCACCAGAGCAAGCCCATTAAAAAAAAAGATCATCACCGGAGCCATCGGAGCAAACCCATTCAAAAAAAATCATCACCAAAGCCACCATCAAAGCTCACCATCAACCGATCCTAGCCCACCGATCCAAACCCAGCTCGCCGATCCATGCTGATCCAACCTCCAACCTCAAAAATCCAAAACCTAGCATCGGTGCAATGAGAGAGAGGCCGCGTGAGATGGGTGAGAAATTTCGGAGATGGGTGAGAAATTTCAGTGATGAAGCTTCAGAGATGAGAGATGATAGGTCACAATCTGAACAACCCCTTATGATTAACCCTAATTTATTAATTTAGCCAAGTAATTAATTAATCAATTAATCATGCAATTTTATGGAAGCACAAACAAATCACCAATCAACTAAATATGCAGTGGAAAATAAATAACACAGTGATTTGTTTACGAATGGGGAAAACCCTAATGGCAAAAACCCCACCGGGTGATTTTCAGGTCACCACTCCCGAAACTCCACTATTATCAAATCAAGCGGTTACAAGTAAAGGAATCCNACCTTTCTTAGACTCAAAAACCTTGAAGAGAGATCGGTCTCCAGTCATGTGTCTTGAGCAACCACTGTCAAGGTACCACAGACATGTGTCCATCACTTTGAATGCAGACTTCATCATGAAACACACTTCATGCTTAGATGACAAATCAGAGGGAATGGTTCTTTCACTCAACTACCTTTTATGAGCTAAGCCTTTAACTTTCACTCTTCTCAGAAGAACTCTTTTGCACATTTTCATTCTGAGACATTCTAGTTTCTTCTTAGTCAAATTGAGATCTTTTTCAATAGTTATCATAAAAGAATTCAAATAACTTTTAGACTTTTATTTTTTGAGACACTCAAATAAATAGTGATTAGAAAAACAAGATGTATTTGAAAACAAAGATCTCTTTAAGCCAGTCACAACCATCACAACAGGGGGTCAATGGATCAACACAGCAAAGATTAAACCTAATCAGAGTGTGCCTGCTCTGATACCACTTGATAGGCCACAAATTGAATTAACCCATTGTGATTAAACTAATTAATTAATTAGCAAAGTTATTAATTAATAAATTTAACATGCAAATGCGTGGTAGCACAAACAAATCACTAATAAACTAATAATGCAGCAGAAAATAAATGATACGGTGATTTATTTACGAGTGGAGAAAACTTGACGGCAAAAACCCCACCAGGTGATTTTCAGGTCATACTCCTGAAACTCCATTATTATCACAACAAGCAGTTACAAGTAAAGGAATCCCAAGTACCTTACCAACCTACATTGAACCCTTACCCCAATACCCAATTGGACTTGATCTGTAGTGACAGTCTCCACCTTTGATGCACGGCTCCCAAGTATGTGACTACCAATGAGCGGATCCAAGTACGTGACTTCAGAACCCCAACTAAGAAGAATGTGGCTGCAAAGTCTTCAGATCATCCTTTATGATGAATAGCAGGAAGATGCTTGGTTACAAAACCCTATGGTGCAAATACACAGCAACTTCTTGATGGAAGATGAACTGGTCAAGAACTTCAAAAAAAAAAAAAAAAAAAAAAAAAAAAAAAAAAAAAAACTACTAGGATTTTTTCCTCTAGTAACCTGGTGCATGTTGGACAGAGGGACTACCTACGCCTAAAGGAATAGTCACATACTCGAAAAGGTTAAGACATCCTAGTTTGTAAGGAAAAAAAAAACACTTCTAAATATATTGCAAAGATTATTGAAGGTAAAAAGACAAGACTTAAGACTCCATAATTTGTTTCGGCATAAAATGTTTTCCTACATAAAATATTTTTAGTAAAAAATGATTTGTTTTCCTGTAATATTATTGTGACCAGAAAAATGATTTTCTAGCATTTAGTTGCAACAAAAGTTCCCATCAATGGTGGTGGTTGGGGAACAAAAATGGCGGATGACTGATGATGACAACAATAATGGGTTCTTGGTGGCCAGTAATGACAGTGATGATCGTGAATTTTACCTAGGTTGATTTGACCTAGTAAAACCTAGCCTAATCCCACCAAATACTGATAGAAATTTAAACCCCTTAAAACACAATTAGATTAACCTAGTTAATTAGTCAAGTGATTAACTTAGTCAATTTATGCAATTCTAGGTTATCACAAACATACAATCATATCAAGAATATAAAGCAGCGGAAATATAAAAGACACAATGATGTGATCACCTAGGAAACCACACGGTAAAAACCTGGGAAGGATTTAACCTAGCTATCCTCAAGGTAAACTTGAATCCACTATGAAAGAATCGAAGTTCATACAAAAGGACTTACAAGCTCCCCGCTTGAATTCCTAATGCTACCCACCAGTAGAACCTACTGACACGACCACGTGCAAGCTACGAATCCACAGACTCCTTCTTTTTTAGACTCTTCAATCTAGTACAAGCACCCACGCTTGTTATTCTTTAAGCTCCAATGGCAGCAACTTTGTTGATCATCAAGATATAGATAATATTTCTACTTTGAAAACTCTAAGTTTTGTGTAAAGGAAAGCTCCTCAAGGATCTCACAAGAGATTTACACAAAACAGCAATATGAGCAACAACCTTAGAGAGATTTGGGTACAAAACCCTAAAATACCAAAGAGGCACAAGAGGCACTCTAATCTCTCTAAAAAGCTCTGAAAACCCTACCTAGGGTTAGCTTATGATGTCCTTTAAATACTGGAAAAAACGGCTCGCGATTTGGGCTTCAAACGAATAAGTTATGGCCTTTTTACGTTTGCTGATTTTGCTGATACGTGACTTTCGATCGATCGAGTCTAATTTTTGATCGATCGAACCAGGCCGAAAGTCACTAACACTTCTGCAGTCACTTGATTCCAACTTTACATAAAAGACACAACTTTGAGCAAGTCTAAACAAGACTAAACATATTGTTTTGATCATGATTTGACAACATTACACATTAGAGTTCTAAATACATAAAATCCTAAATCTTTAGAACCTAGCAAACTCCCCCTTTGGCAATCCGTGACAAAACACAAACTAAAAACTCAAAGTTTACAAAGTAAAAGCCCATTACAAAAATAATACTCATAACAGCAAATCCAACCTAACTATTATCCATAAGTTGCAAGTGTAGACAGCAGCTCAATTGAATCAACCTGTATATTCTTGAAACACTAAACAAAACGCATAAACGCATGTGTAACAGAAAAACAATAAATCAACAGATATGTAAACTAACTCTCCCCCTAAGTTAGATACATCAAAAACAATGTTAACTCCCCCTAAACAGAATAAACAGGTCATCTATGTCTCCCTTTTTTTGTCACATATTGACATAGACTACCTAATTAGAAGGTAGACAGAAAACATACGCAACAGAGTAAGAGAAAATAGAGACCACTCCCCCTAAGAACCACAAAGGTTAAAAAAAATTTCTTCCCTTATAAAAATAGGAAAAACAAAACAAGTTTTGGGAAAAACAGTTTTGGAGAAAAATAAAGGGGGGTGGGGATAAATAAAAAGACATAAACCAAGTTTTTAAAAAAAAACTAAGTTGAGGATACACATGAAGAAAAAAATATTCTCTCTTTCAATAAAATGCAAACATGGCACTATGTGACCCATAAACAATTGTATGAGTAAAGAAAATATTTGCACATTGATTATCCATCATATCTTTTAAGAAAAAAATTTCTGCAGTTCACACATAAGAAATAGCATATACTAGAATGTACAAAACTCAAAAATTAATCAATCAATTTTTAAATCAAGTTGAGTACCCAATTTAGCAAGGTGTATGCATGTTATGTGTGAAAACAATAAAAGATATGACTGCAAAACTGCAAGATGGATACAAAAACAATACAATGCATGTGAATCCTAAACACAAATGATGCATAAAAAATTTTTGTCAAAAACATAGAAACTGAAAATTTTTTAGTTTCGATCAATCGAGAATCGATCGAACATCAATTGAGCCAGGCAAACTCAAACCAAAAATTTTAATCGCAATTTTGATTGTTCGAAAAACAGGTTCGATTGATCGAAAGTATGAAAAAATCAAATTTTTGAAAAACAGAGCATTTTAATGTAGAAACTCCTCAAAGCACATTGTTTTATAAAAAATGCATGAGTAAGAGACGAAAAGTTTTTCAAAAACACTTGAATCTAACCCAGATCTTCCAAAACCAAGATTTTCAATCAATTTGTCCTCAAAGCGCAAATATTATACACATTTTGCATTAAAATCAAGGAACTTTTAATCTTGGATGGCCACAACAAAATCACACGTAATATAATGTACCAAGTTTAGTAAAGAGTAACTTGTGTGGTATGTACAACTAGCAAAAACTTGAGATACATGTGAGGTGATATGTGAATAGCAATCAATCACAAAGTCTACAAAATTCATCACATAGAATTTAAAAGAGACTATCACCTAAAGAGTTACATCATATAACTCCCACATCTCCTAAAACATAAGCTTGCAATCATGTAAGTTTCTTGAATTTTGTCTCATATTTTACACACCAATTTTAATTATGTGATTTGGCATCAAGCCTAATAGTACACACCAATTTTAAGTATTAAGCATTTAAACCGAGGTTACACCTTATGTTCTTTTTGTGCATGTGCTACACTTTCTCGAGCACAAAATCTTATGATATGTACTAAGGTGCTCATGATTGGTTAGTGAATAGTTGTGAGATGGTTATTTATGCCTTTCTCAAAAAGATCAAGTCCGACAGTCAAATACATGTGACTTCAAGATCAAGACAAAGTAATCAAAAACTATAAACATTTTTCCCACACAATATGCACTACAAAGCTCAAACTAGTAAAGTGTAATAAAATAAGCTCATCCAAGCTAAACAAGGTACATAAACATTTTATGTAAAGATAAGGTAGCCAACCTTAATTTCAAATCCATGATATGTAATACAAAACAAAAAAATCTTTTTGGTTTAAAAACAAATTTTATGACCAAAAACAAAAGGCACATATTATGCTAAATGAACAATGCAAATGCAATGCATAACAGTGCTTAACTAAGGTATTGAGGGTACACAAACAAGAAATATCAATTTCTTAATTAACCCTTGAGTACATGTACAAATTAGTACATACTCACACAAAATCAGAAATAGCTTAGCACAAACTATTCAAGTTTCTCCACAATGTCAAGCATGTTCTAAATTAAGAGAGAGATATCATAACTCATGTAATCCTCAAAACAAATAAAACAAGACTCAAAATAAAATATTTTTGTCTTTTTGAAATTTTTCAATGTTTTTGGATTTTTTTTTAAATAAAAAAAAAAAAACAACCTAAAAAACAAAACAACCAAAAACAAAAACAAAACATGTCCACAAATAATTGAAAGAATTAAATCAATAACAAGTTAGCAACACTCACCTTGGAGAATCTTTTCTCACCCATATAGCACGATTCTTCAGCTTTGTAGGTGAAAATCCATGAGAAGCAGAGTGTATTTGAGGAATTACACAAATCTTTTGAGATAGACTGAAATCCTGGAAATTCATTTCACAAGCCAACAAGTTCAAATTTTTCAAAAGAATATGAAATAATTTATTTGGACTTATGGCAGGAGAAATATCATCACATATCCTAGATTGAAACACAGAATGTTTAAATTTCAATATATGATAATTAGGACGAATGTGGCCACGGACACCACAAAAGTGGCAAATAGGAACAACTTTAGGAACATCAGTATTTCTAACAACAAGTCTAGTCTCAGATTTTGATTTTTGCCTCAACAAAGAGCAATTTGGTCTAATATGACCAACAACACCACAAAGGTGACAAGTAAGCACAAAAACACATTTATTATGCTCTCTAACAATAGGTTTAGACATAGGTTTAGAAACTTCAGCGTCTACATCAGAACTTTTACCTTTGTCTAACTTAGCAAAATAAGTCTTTTCTTTATTATCCCTCTTGAAAGGAGGGATATAAACTTTCTCAGTTTTAGGCTTAAGAGAAACAGAAACACTTCTGTTATCAACAGCAGACTTGGTACTAGTTAAATTTTCAATTTTAGTTTTAGATTCAACTAACTCTTGTTCCAAACTTTTCATCTTCTCATCTTGAGAGGAAATTTGATTTCTCAAAAATTCATTCTTTTTATTAGATTCATCTAATCTAACAAGCAATTCCTCTTTTTCAAGATTAGCCCATTTTAACTCTTCCTTGAATTTCTTAGAAATTTTCAAAATTTTAGATAATTCCTTACGAAGAGTTTCAAAAGTATCAAAAAAATCAACAGAAACAATAGTGTCATTTTTATTCAAAACATCACAGGCATCAATAAAATCAGTAGAAGCATGAGCAGAAACATGATCAGAAAGACACTTCAAATTATCCATGACAACAGGGGTCAAGGATCAGCTCAGAGATCAAAAGATATACAACAAAAGAGCTACCCGCTCTGATACCACTTGTTAGAAATTTAGACCCTTTAAAACACAATTAGATTAACCTAACTAATTAGCCAAGTGATTAACTTAGTCAATTTATGCAATTATAGGTTATCACAAACATACAATCATATCAAGAATATAAAACAGCGGAAATATAAAAGACACAATGATATAATCACCTAGGAAACCACACGGTAAAAACCTGGGGAGGATTTAACCTAACTATCCTCAAGGTAAACCTGAATCCACTATGAAAGAATCGAAGTTCATACAAAAAGACTTACAAGCTCCTCGCTTGACTTCCTAATACTGCCCACTAGTAGAACTTACTGACACGACCACGTGCAAACTCCGAATCCACGGACTCCTTCTTTCTTGGACTCTTCAATCAAGTACAAGCACCCACGCTTGTTATTCTTTAAGCTCCAATGGCAGCAACTTTGTTAATCATCAAGATGTAGATAATATTTCTACTTTGAAAATCCTAAGTTTTTTGTAAAGGAAAGCTTCTCAAGGATCTCACAAGAGATTCACACAAAATAGCAATATGAGCAACAACCTTAGAGAGATTTGGGTACAAAACCCTAAAATACCAAAGAGGCACAAGAGGTACTCTAATCTCTCTAAAAAACTCTGAAAACCCTACCTAAGGTTAGCTTATGATGTCCTTTAAATACTGGAAAAAACGGCTCGCGATTTGGGCTTCAAACGAATAAGTTATGGCCTTTTTACGTTTGCTGATTTTGCTGATACGCGACTTTCGATCGATTGAGTCTAATTTCTAATCGATCGAACCAGGCTAAAAGTCACTAACACTTCTGCAGCCACTTGATTCCAACTTTGCATAAAAAACACAACTTTGAGCAAGTCTAAACAAGACTAAACATATTGTTTTGATCATGGTTTGCCAACATTACACATTAGAGTTCTAAATACATAAAATCCTAAATTTTTAGAACCTAACAAATACATAATAATGCCCAAACAATTGGCGATTGAGGCATCTTTGGGTTTTCATCCATATAAGCAAGGAAACTAATTAATAACTATTACTCATGGTATTCTGCTTAGGATCCAATAGTTGTTGTAACTCCACAATTGCTAAAATTCAAGTAATGATCCCTAATTAACAATACGCCACCAAAGTTCAATATAAATAAGATCCCACCCCATGATTAATTTGAGGTTGAAAATTTAATATTCATAACCTCTTTAGTTTCTTTGGACAAAAAGAAGAAGAAGAAGGTTTCTCTAAATCAAGCATCGAAGACGCTTAAGTGGGCATTACACCGATCTCCTGGATCATAATTAATTGCTTTTGCTTTTACTTATTGCTAAGGTTTATTGCTCATATCTCCTAAATATGTTTTATATAAACGACCTTAATCTATTTTCAAGAAAAGCAATCTTGGCGGATTTTCGTTACCAATTTTCTGCTCACATCTTCTATGAAAATTTCAAAGGAACTTAACCAATACAAGAAGAGCATACAAATTTTGAAACTTACAATAGGCCTTGTCTATTTCAGAACATTTAGGGGCTGTTTGGTAATGATGTTCTAGTAATGTTGTTTGTATTTTTTAGAAATACGTATGAGTGAAAAAGTGTGTAAAAATACGTATAATGTTGTTTAAAAACTGAAAATATGTACTTAAACACACATACCAAGCATGCCCTTACTTATTTATTTTCATCATTATAAACCAGTCTATTGAAATAATTGAGGCATTTCACTCAAAAAAAAAAATTTCAATAATTTTTTTTTCTTATATATGTTTTTAAAAATAATCTCAAATCTACGCCTTTTTTAAAAATGTGAGTGAATGAAATCTATGGAATGCATGGTAAACATTACAATGAAATAGATCTTAACTAGTAACTAAAGTTTCTTTGAGAAATAAAGCATTTATCAATCACACATAAGAAGTCTATCCAACCACGACTTCGTTTTACATGTTCCATGAACTTGACAGTTCCTTTCATGGACTTCAGAGGCTTGTCGATATGTAACTACAAGATTGAGCACTTATTGATGTCTAGAACCAAGGCCCACGGTTACTTAATAATCAAACCCTAATATATATATATATATATATAGAGAGAGAGAGAGAGCGAGAGAGAGAGAGAGAGAGAGAGAGATGCCTAGTTCTTTTAGAGATGCCTAACTCCCAAAGTCGACACGAATCTCACGGAAGTAATAACAAAATCAGGATGTGTTACTAGATTGACTCTTTTTCACTCTCATGCCACTGAACTTTAGCTCATCCACTTTCCTTGTCTAGCCCCCTTTAGCTTGAATCAATCAATGCCAAGGCAATATGCTAAAGTAACAGTTGTAGATCATTTGCCTTTAGACATAGTCAAAGATCACATAAGGTACAAAATATAAGTGATAGAACTCATACAGTGAAGGAACATGGATCCATTCTCACACATCCTGTCAGTTGGTTGCAAAAGCATGTAGTGTGGTTATATATTATGATTGACTTCTCTTCATCTTAAGGAGAGTATGTCCTTTGGTTTCTATGATTCTTTATTTCTTTACACCGTATGGATCTTAAGCACTTGGCCAAGATTTCGTATTTGGAATCTTGGATTCTCCTTGCTGTATGGTCAATGGAAAGTTCTTGCACTGTTTCGTTAAATCATTAAATGTTGTCTCTAGCATTGCATGGATGAATAATATATATGAAACTCGACGCATTTGGCTCATATGACAAAACGAAGATTGCTCCATATACAAAACCACGCAGCGTATGTTGATACTATTAGTATGTTTAGGAAAATATTTTACATATTTTACCATATTTGTTTTGTTGTAAAATCTGATCGACTATAAAATATTTTTCGGTCAAACTGTAAAATTAAGAAAAAAAAAAGTAAAATATTTTACGCTTAAAATTTTAGTAAAACATTTTACATTTTATGATCTCTTTAAGTGTAGAGATCACATTCACAAATCAACCACTCCCAACCCTAGCCCAAGCCAGATAGGGAGAGCACCCACCCGCAGCACAACCTACAAAGCCACCCACTCTTCTTAGAGATGGAAGTAATTACCTGCATGTACGGCTGCTCATGACTTTCATGGACCAATTGTATATTTGTATTGCTATTTTGTTGTTTGACGCTAATCTAGGTTTTTTTTTTTCTAGGCCCTGTAGATCTGGGTTTGTTTTGTACAAATCTCCACTGCTAGGCCCTGTCACGCAACAATTTTATAGTTCTCTAGCGGTGTCCTTGCAAATTTGGGGTTTTTTTTTTTTTTTTTTTTTCCTAAAAAAAAAAATTTCAATAATTTTTTTTTCTTATATATGTTTTTAAAAATAATCTCAAATCTACGCCTTTTTTAAAAATGTGAGTGAATGAAATCTATGGAATGCATGGTAAACATTACAATGAAATAGATCTTAACTAGTAACTAAAGTTTCTTTGAGAAATAAAGCATTTATCAATCACACATAAGAAGTCTATCCAACCACGACTTCGTTTTACATGTTCCATGAACTTGACAGTTCCTTTCATGGACTTCAGAGGCTTGTCGATATGTAACTACAAGATTGAGCACTTATTGATGTCTAGAACCAAGGCCCACGGTTACTTAATAATCAAACCCTAATATATATATATATATATATAGAGAGAGAGAGAGAGCGAGAGAGAGAGAGAGAGAGAGAGAGATGCCTAGTTCTTTTAGAGATGCCTAACTCCCAAAGTCGACACGAATCTCACGGAAGTAATAACAAAATCAGGATGTGTTACTAGATTGACTCTTTTTCACTCTCATGCCACTGAACTTTAGCTCATCCACTTTCCTTGTCTAGCCCCCTTTAGCTTGAATCAATCAATGCCAAGGCAATATGCTAAAGTAACAGTTGTAGATCATTTGCCTTTAGACATAGTCAAAGATCACATAAGGTACAAAATATAAGTGATAGAACTCATACAGTGAAGGAACATGGATCCATTCTCACACATCCTGTCAGTTGGTTGCAAAAGCATGTAGTGTGGTTATATATTATGATTGACTTCTCTTCATCTTAAGGAGAGTATGTCCTTTGGTTTCTATGATTCTTTACACCGTATGGATCTTAAGCACTTGGCCAAGATTTCGTATTTGGAATCTTGGATTCTCCTTGCTGTATGGTCAATGGAAAGTTCTTGCACTGTTTCGTTACATCATTAAATGTTGTCTCTAGCATTGCATGGATGAATAATATATATGAAACTCGACGCATTTGGCTCATATGAAAAAACGAAGATTGTTCCATATACAAAACCACGCAGCGTATGTTGATACTATTAGTATGTTCAGGAAAATATTTTACACATTTTACCATGTTTGTTTTGTTGTAAAATCTGGTCGACTGTAAAATATTTTTCAGTCAAACTGTAAAATTAAGAAAAAAATAAGTAAAATATTTTACGCTTAAAATTTTAGTAAAACATTTTACATTTTATAATCTCATAAGTGTAGAGATCACATTCACAAATCAACCACTCCCAACCCTAGCCCAAGCCAGACAGGGAGAGCACCCACCCGCAGCAACCTACAAAGCCACCCACTCTTCTTAGAGATGGAAGTAATTACCTGCATGTACGGCTGCTCTTGACTTTCATGGAGCAATTGTATATTTGTATTGCTATTTTGTTGTTTGAAGCTAATCTAGGTTTTTTTTTTTTTTTTTTAGACCCTGTAGATCTGGGTTTGTTTTGTACAAATCTCCACTGCTAGTCCCTGTCACGCAACAATTTTATAGTTCTCTAGCGGTCTCCTTGCAAATTTGGGGTTTTTTTTTTTTCCCCCCCTAGGCCCTGTAGATCTGGGTTTGTTTTGTACAAATCTCCACTGCTAGGCCCTGTCACACAACAATTTTATAGTTCTCTAGCAGTGTCCTTACAAATTTGGGTTTTTTTTTTTTTCCTTGAAACAGAGACTTGTAAATGAATTTTCAAATACACAACCAAACTCATTCCCACTACTACCACTGTCAATATATTTGTCAAACTCATACCTAGGGATTTGACGGTGATTACATATTCAAACTGCTTCCACAGTGCCCAACATTGACGTATGTTCTCTTCCTCGATTAGTTTCCGATGCTCTTCCTCCAGCATTTTGACCATCAATTTTTTCCTAGTTGTGGCCAGGGAAGAGCTCACCATCATCAGATAACTAGGACAAGCACAAGAAATCTCATTCCTGAGCTTTTTGAGATTTCCCTGTAATTACTTCATGACAAACCATTAGAACAAAGTAAAACATAAAAAGAACAATCAGACTTTGACGTCCTTTAGCTGAAGGGATCTAAAAGGCCATTTTCAACTAGAAATGCAAACTTTAACCGTAAAAACTGATGATCATGACTGAGAAATTCATGTGATTCATCAGTTCAACTAACATTTGGTTGGATTTGAATCATACATTCTTACTCTGCCTAGAATTTCCTTAAATTCAACCTTCTTCTGAAATCCACTGGGGTATCACACAATTAGAATGATCATGCATGATATCATGAATATTAATAAATTCTAGCTCATTTGAACGTGCATTTCATGATTCCCATTAATATCATATGTGAGCGAGTCATGTGACCTACAGATCATTAATCAATCCATGATATCTTATTTAAGACACAAAAGGGAGCTAACTTTTAAAACAATAAGTCAAGAAAATCAGTTTTGAAATTTAGTTGCATGCAGTGCACCCCTCCAAATAAAGAGCCTGATGATGGTTCTTCGTAGGCTCCTATCTTTGAACACGAATCTGTTAATGATACAAGTCTCCATCTTTTCCCAAGGATATATCCACGGTGTTCTTTAATTTTAAAGTGGAGAAATCTGCTAATGATGGCATTAGGGCCGCTGACATTTTTGGAATTGACAAGGTAGTCGTTCGCAGGGAAACTCTAGAAAATTAGGGTCATCTTGTTCAAAAAATTGATGGAGGTTGTTGAAAGGCTTTCATATGGATGGATTTGGATGATAAAAACAATCACTGAGGAGAATAGACTTTGTGGCTTTGGCTGGGACTTGAGGATTCATACTTGAATGGGAAATGTCAAGTAGCTGAAGTCCTTTTGTGCTGGTTAATGGTGAGAATAAGCCTTTAATTTAATGGTTTTTGGAGGAGGTTTTCCAAAATGAAGGGTGTGTAGGGAATTAGACGAAATTCCCAGACTTGTGAGAAACAAATAGAGAAAAACACGTCAAAGAATCAGTCAAAATTTACTTATCGGCAATTTGCATACGTCTACGAAGTTGCAGGCCAGATTTCACTATTATCAGGAAAAATATTAAGTGTGCCGGTACAATTTTTTTTTTTTTTTTTTTTTTTTTTTCTCTTCAAAAACTACAACAACAAGCCTCCGCTCCATGGACTAAGCTTCAGAAATCTCTCATAAAAACCATGCAAATTATTTCGGGTGAGTCAGTCATTCGGATCAAAATAACTAATACTCTCACAAAGCCTAACAAATCTTCCACTTGGAGACTAGTTCAATCACCAACATAAACCGCAATCCTCCAAAGCAATCCCCCATCCCCGCAACTCATCCTTCTGTCCTCAAGCTAGAAAACCAACTGAAACTGCACATAGCTTCAACTTCTCAATAGTGACACCCTTAGTCAACATGTCTGTCGGGTTCTTAGATCCACAAATCTTCTCAAGTACTACCAGCTTATCTTCAACAAGATAACGGATAAAGTTGTATTTTGTCTATATATTCTTTGACTTTGAATGAAAAGCCAAATTTTTAGCAAGAAAAATTGCCCTCTGACTGTCACTATGTAGAATGCCTATCTCCTACTTCTTGCCCAATTTATTTAAGAAGCCATGTAGCCAAATCATCTCATTTCTAGCTTCAGTTGCTGCAACATACTTAGCTTCTGTAGTAGACAAAGTAATAATCTTTTATAAATTTGAAGCCTAAGATATAGCTGTACCGCCCAGAATAAATACAAACCCAGTAATACTCTTTCTACTATCAATATCACCAATAAAGTCAGCCTAAGATATAGCGTCTACATAACCTTGTATCTGATGAACCCCTGAGATATCTCAGAATCCACTTGATTGCCTCCCAATGTTGCTTTCCTGGCCTATTTATGAATCTGCTCACAACTCCTACTGCATGTGCAATGTTTGGCCTTGTACACACCGTAGCATACATCAAGTATACATCAGCGTCTACATACCTTGCAGTTTCAAACTTGCACTTGTGAAGTAAAGACATGTATCTGATAAACCCTTGAGATATCTCAGAATCAACTTGACTGCCTCCCAATGCTGCTTTCTTGGCCTATTCATGAATCTGCTTACAACTCCCACTGTATATGCAATATCTAGTCTTGTATACACCATAGCATACATCAAGCTGCCAATAGCTAAGGCATAAGGCACTTTGCTTATATGGTCCCTTTTTTCTTCTGTCTTCGGTGACTGTTCTATGCTTAGTTTGAAATCACTACCCAAGGATGTGCTCACTAGTTTAGCTTCATTCATGTTGAACCTGCTGAGAATTTTCTTCACATACTCTAACTGTGAAAGCTTCAATGTACCATTAGCCTTGTCTCTAATGATTCTCATACCTAGGATTTGCTTTGTAGCTCCCAAATCCTTCATTGCAAACTGTTTTGATAATTTCTTCTTTAGATTATTAATCTCCTTAATGCTAGACCCTGCAATGAGCATATCATCAACATACAACAGTAAAATGATGTAAGAATTGCCAAAAAACTTAACATATCAACAGTGATCAGCTTCATATCTCTTGAACCCAATTCTATGCATTAAATTGTCAAATTTTTTGTACCACTGTATTGGAGCTTGGTTTTA
>NW_027069739.1:81423-117912 GCF_002906115.3 Quercus suber
GGTAGTATTTTTTTTTTTTTTTTTTTTTTTTTTTTTTTTTTTTTTTTTTTTTCTCTCTCAAAAACTACAACAACAAACCCTAATCACCAAAATAATGTTTTCTACATCCTGCACACAGGATTCACAATGGGCTACAAAACGGACTTATCGGCCCAAGCCTCCGCTCAGGGTTGGCTCATCAACTTTGAGGGCCTTAGGTGAAAATTTTAAGTGTGGTCTTTTTTATATTTAAATATTAATTAAATAATATGTATTGAATTTTTTTTATTTAAAATCAATTTTTCTTACTTTTTGAGATGCAAAATTACTAGAAATAGAATTTAAAGTATAGAATAATAGTACTTGGTTATTGCAATTTTTCTAAAGTCGTGACCACTTTAAAGTCTAAACCTACACAAATAAAAATTAATTTATTACATGGTTCAATAAATTAGTATCACTATAAAACAAATGAGTTGATATGATACACATCAAATTATTAATTAGTGTGATAATTTATAATAATTGATAAAATAAGAGTATGCATTAAAAAAAATGATAAATTATTAATTAGTGTGTGTTGGGACTAGCTGTGATGTGCTGTGGGCTTGGGGAAAATTGTGCAGTGCTGTGTGCACTGTGCAGTCTTGTCTTAACTATTTTTTTTTCCTCTTTTTAATCTTCTACATTTTAGGATACAACGAGGCATTTTTATTGTATTTTATTGACTAATAAAAGTATATAATTTTTTTAATTAAAATATATAGATAAATACATTATATATATATATATATATAATTTTTTTTATAAGTGAGGGCCTTCTTTTATTTGGGGACCTTAGGCAATTGCATCATATGTAGAGTCGGCCCTGCCTCCGTTCCATGGACGAAGCCTCAGAAAATCTCCCATTAAAAACCACGCAACATTATTTTGGGTTAGGTCATCATTCGGATCAAACATAACTAAACTCCACAAAGCCCGACAGGGTGAAGGTATTTTTGCCACGTTCCGAACTTTTACATAAGAAAATTCCAAAACTTGCCAAGCTCTTGAGTCCTTGTTGATGTTGGTTCTTTTCCTTTTTATAGAAGAGGAATCTCTTCGTGGTTTGATGCTTGTGGACTGTGGGAATTTTTTTTTTTTTTCCTTCTGATAATAAATGATTATGTATTTGTCCAAAAGAATATTGGGAATTAAGTGGAAGACTATCAGAAAATTCGAGCAAAATATCAAATCGTATTCTAGCAATAATGTTAGTCCATGCATCTCAAATTTTGTTGTCCATGAAACGATTCTCAGCATCCTGAAAATCCCAATAGAACATATAACTATATATATAACCAAATAACTATACTTTTCTCGTGGTATGCTTCCCGCGCTTGATTATTAAAATTATATCAAATCAAAGCTTAGCTTGCATTTGGCTCATGCAGCCATGCATGCATGAATTAGAGTTCATTACGGAGAAATTCAAAGCATGTCGCTTACGATAAGAAGGGAAAAAAATGTTACAAAACAGAGTACTAGATGTTTCATTAATTATATATACTCGAGTATAACCAAGCAATAATTAAACATACTCCAAACTTTATGATTGTTTATAGTTTTATACCACATAACGTAATTGATTTGCATAATAGTTATGCGTCGCAGTAGTACAATATGTAGACAACCCAAACCACAACCATAAATTTATGTCATCTATGCTATTACAAGTTTGGCTTATTTCCAGTGCATAGAAGTACTAAAAGAGACACGGGCATGATTCGAGTCTAAATGGCTAGTCCAGTACTCAAAGCATTAGACGATAGCTTTGTTTTACTATTTTTCGCTTGGTCTAGTCTATAATATATTAACTCATCAGCCCTACATCACAAGCTTCATTTGGCTAAGTGCCCGGAGCCTTTGATTTAGGCGGCGAATGTGGCTCAGAAGGACCGGAATTTAGTATAGGAATGCTGTGGTGATCATTATCGTTTGCATTGCTCATGGCCTCAATTAGCTGCCGCTGCTCTTGTTCATGCATTTCAACCATCATAGTTTTCCGATTTGTGGCCAAACAAGAGCTCACCATCATCAAGACTAAAGAAAGTGCTAGAAACCTCATTCTTCAACTTTTACTGTCACTGCCATTCAAAACCAAGAATTTAAGAAGATTAAACAAAGAAGGAAGAAACAATATTTATTCTTAAGTAAGGGAACTAGAATAATCAATTAGAAAAAGAAAAAGAAAAAGAAAAAAATTGTTTTAATCTTTTAAATATCTATATTTTTTGGAAGCAGTGAAGAATATTTACTTACCCAACTGGAGGGTACGTAAAAAGCTTTGGGACCTTATTACGGTGGAGGAAGAAGTTTAATCAATTTATAGAGGCGTGCTAGGGTTTCTTTGATAGACATGTTATCAATATAAATTTATTGATGGAGTCTCCACCAAAAGAGGCAATATTAAGTGGGACGCCCATATAATTGAAATCAAATTGTTTTTAAAAGAATTAGAATGATGAAGTTGAAAGAATTCCTTGGTCCGCATTAATATTGGCACTAAAAATAGGAAGATTCCACCTTAGCGGTGGAATTAGCTTGGTAAAAACAAAACTTTCCATCAAGCGCACAGAATGTTACCCGTTGCATTGCCTTGTGATTTAAAAAAATGGTTGTTATTGATTATAATATAAATCCACTACCGACATCACTTTTTTATTCACTAATAATAGTCTACTACTTAAAATTTGTTGTGAAAATGTTATGGACATAACATTTCTTAAATGTAATTGGAGTTCTTTCCATGACTTATCCGGAACTTATGATCTATGAAGTGGTCTCATTCAATTTCTTAGAAAAATAAAAGCGGTTTAATTTAGTACAGGTACTTGGAAATGCTTTAGAATTTAATAACAACACTGCAGTTATAATTGATTTCCAACAATCTTAACTCATTCCTGTTACCTTATTTCTACTCAAATCTTCTATGAAATTGTAGATTGAAGAAAACGTAGACCCTTAAAGTTTCAATTTTTTTTTTTTTTTTTTTTTCATTTTAGCTATTTACATTTCAAAAATTTTATTTTATCCTTGCTTGTTTGATTTTTTTTCCCACATTGGCCCTTTTATTTCAAAATTTTCATAATGGTCATTGAAGCTTGGTTCATTTTTCCGTTTGGTCCATAATGTTTCAAAATTTTCATTTCATAAAGGGCCAATAGAAAACTAAATCAAACATGAAGGGATAAATGGAACATTAAATCAAACATGAAGGGCCAAAATAAAAATTTTGAAACGTAAAGCCTTAAAACGAAAATGGTTCAATAAAGAAAAAAGTGTTTGTTTCCATACTATTTTCTACAAAAGGTTTCGTATACTATTGATACTTTAATTAAACTTCTGATGTCAACAATGTTTTTTAATAAATAAAAAAAACACATGGAAATAGTAATCTTGTATGTAAATTAAAATGGATTATTATACCCTAGACCCAGTTGATTACACCGGATGGAGCATCCTTTAATCCCTTGTGAGTCTAACAAACTTAGATCAATGCTCAACCCCTAGCACATAATCTTGTATGGAAATTCATAGCCGAACTCCCAAAGTCGACACGAATCTCATGGAATAAATAACAAAATCAGGATGTGTAACTAGATGACTCTTTTTCACCCTCATGCCACTGAACTTTAACTCATCCACATCCTTGTCTTGCCCTTTAGCCTGAATCAATCAATGACAAGGGCAATATGCTAAGTAACCGTTGTAGATCATTTGCTTAAGACATAGTCAAAGGTCACGTAGGTTCAAAATATAAGTGATAGAAATCATACAGTGAAGGAACATGGATCCATTCTCACAATTGTGGGGTTTCATCAAATCAAGGAGTAATAATGAAAGAACAAAATGAACACATCAAGAAAATAGTAAAATATGATTGACTTGAAGGCACAATTTAATGTTATCCTTAGACAATATTTGTCTTTATAGCAAGTTGCTAAAAGGTTTCTATAAACTTGTCCCCTAGATACAACTAAGTTATTGAGTTTTACAAATAGCAATTTTGGAGAATACCCATAGAATTTCTTATATTTCTTTAAACTTACTATTTTGGAGAGATAAATCTTTATTTATACCCATAGGGTTACAACCTTTCAAAAGGTACGTGGAGAATTAAAATGTTTCATAAAACCGTTCACAAGGCTTAAATATTTTCAAACATCCAAACAGTTATTAGAAAATTCTGTAGAAATTTAGTTTTCACAAGTCTCGTTTGATCGAGAGGATCAAGTATCGATCGAAAGCTCTTTTGGACTGATAGAATAGGAATCGAACACCAGTCGAATCAGGCGGAAACTCCAAGATTATTTTCCTCATCACTTCGATCGATCGAACAGAAGTCTCAACTAATCTAAAATCCTGGAACTTNGGTTACCTTTCAAAAGGTACGTGTGGAGAATTAAAATGTTTCATAAAACCGTTCACAAGGCTTAAAATATTTTCAAACATCCAAAACAGTTATTAGAAAATTCTGTAGAAATTTAGTTTTCACAAGTCTCGTTTGATCGAGAGGAATCGAGTATCGATCGAAAGCTCTTTTGGACTGATAGAATAGGAATCGAACACCAGTCGAATCAGGCGGAAACTCCAAGATTATTTTCCTCATCACTTCGATCGATCGAACAGAAGTCTCAACTAATCTAAAATCCTGGAACTTGAATTTTCACAAAGAAAATTCTAAAACTCGAATTTCCACTTTTAAAATGAATACTTTCCAACCTTATATTATTATTACAATCTGTTCTTGTATATACCTATATATATACAACAACACATCCCTGTCAATTAGTTGTGAAAAGCAAGTAGTGTGGTTATATATTATGATGGACTTCTCTTTATCTTAAAGAGAGTATGTCCTTTTGTTTCTATGATTCTTTACACCGTATGGATCTTAGTCTAGGCTTTTCCCAGTGTCCATCCCTAGCTTTTTAGTTGGCTCACTGCCTTAAGCACTTGGCCAAGATCTCGCATTTGGATTCTCCTTGCTGTATGGTCAATAGAAAGAAATCCTGCACTGTTTCGTTATAAACATATACACATCATTAAATGTTGTCTCTTGCTTTGCATGGATGAATAATATATGAAACTCGACGCATTTGGCTCATATGACAAAACGAAGATTGTTCCATATACGAAACCACGCAGCGTAGGTTGATACTAAAACTTAATCACAAACAAACTAACATGATCTAGAACAAAGATCGTTTAACCCACAAATGGCCACCACATTCCCACTACTACCACTGCCAATATATTTGTCAAACTCATACCTAGGGATTTGATGATGATTACATATTCAAACTGCTTCCACAGTGCCCAACATTGACGTTCTCTTCCTCGATTAGTTTCCGATGCTCTTCCTCCAGCATTTTGACCATCAATTTTTTCCTAGTTGTGGCCAGGGAAGAGCTCACCATCATCAGGAGAACTAGGACAAGCACAAGAAATCTCGTTCCTGAGCTTTTTAGGATTTCCTCGTAATTAAGTCAAGACAAACAATTAGAACAAAGTAAAACAAAAAAGAACAACCAAACTTTGACTTCCTTTAGGTGAAGGGATCTAAAAGGCCACTTTCAACTAGAAATGCGACCATTAACCGTAAAAACTGTTTATCGTGATTGAGAGATTCATATGTGTTAGGGTCTAAGACTTTAGGAACTAATGTATTAAAACTTTAATTTGTATTATGTTGGTAAACCATAATCAAAACATAGAGTCTAGGTTTATACTTGCTCAAAGTGTATTTATTTTTAAAATTGAAATCGAGTGATTGCAGAAATTATTAAACTTAATTTGTAAGGCTTGATCGATCGAAAATTAGACTCGATCAATCGAATCACATGCAGATTTATTTTTCTATAAAATTTCCAATTCAGCCCAAGCACATTTAACGTGTAGGGTTTTATATTTTACTCCAAGTATAAAAAGAAAAACTCTAGCTATGTTTTAGAGGTCTTTTGAGAGTTGTGTGTTGAATCTTTTGTAAAATCTAGAAGTGCTTATCTTCATACACACACTTAGGGCTATCAAGATCAAGATTGATGTCAAGAGCTTGATGATATTTTCAGTTGCTGCATAAAAAACTTTAAAGAAGATCTGAAATCTTTGAGTGGAGTCTCAAAGTCACAAGTAGGAGAACTTATGGTTGCAGTGGATAAAAAAATGGTAGTTCATGGAGTTGGAGTTGTCACGTGATCGTGGTAGTAAGTTTTTTACTTGAGATAATAATAGGATGTTAGTGATCTAAGTCTTATTGTACAAACTTTAATTCTTTCATAGTGGATCTGTTTTACTTTGAGGATAGTTAGGTTAAATCCTCCCAGGTTTTTTACTAGTTAAGTTTTCTTGGATTACCATATCGTTGGATTCTTTATATTTCCGTTTTATTTATATGATATAATTTTATTGTGTTAACCTAGGACTGAATAATTTATCTAAGTAATCATTTCGCTAAATAACTAGGTTAAACAACTTGTGTTAAGGGGTCTAAAAACGTACAATGTGATTCATCAGTTCATTTAATAGTTGGTTGGATTTGAATCATACATTCTTAACATTGCCTAGAATTTCCTTAAATTCAACCATCTTTTGAAATCCATAGGGGTGTCACACAATTAGAATGATCATGCATGATATTTTGAATGTTAATAAATTCTAGCTCAATTGATAGTGCATTTCATGATTTTCATTAATATCATATGTGAGCGAGTCATGTGACCTTCAGATCATTAATCAATCCATGATATCCTATTTATGACACAAAAGTGTAGCTAACATTCTAAAACAATAAATCAAGAAAATCAGTTTTGAAATTTAGTTGCATGTAGTGCACCCCTCCATATAAAGAGCTTGATGATGGCTACCTTCGTAGGCTCCTATCTTTGAACACGAACTCTGTTAATGATCAAGTCTCCATCTTTTTCCAATGATCCACGGATGTTCTTTATATTTTAAAGTGGAGGAATGTGCTAGTGATGACATTGGGGCTGCTAACATTTTTTGGAAATGATGAGATAGTCGTTCGCAGGGAAACATCTAGAAATCTAGGGCCATCTTGCTCAAAACTGAAAAGTGATGGAGGTTGAAAAGCTTTCATATGGATGGATTTGGACAATAAAAACAATGACAGAGGAGAATCGACATTGTAGCATTAGTTGGGACATGAGGATTCATACTTAAATGGGAAATGTCAAGTAGCTTTTATTTATATGATATAATTTTATTGTGTTAACCTAGGACTGAATAATTTATCTAAGTAATCATTTCGCTAAATAACTAGGTTAAACAACTTGTGTTAAGGGGTCTAAGAACGTACAATGTGATTCATCAGTTCATTTAATAGTTGGTTGGATTTGAATCATACATTCTTAACATTGCCTAGAATTTCCTTAAATTCAACCATCTTCTGAAATCCATAGGGGTGTCACACAATTAGAATGATCATGCATGATATTTTGAATGTTAATAAATTCTAGCTCAATTTATAGTGCATTTCATGATTTTCATTAATATCATATGTGAGCGAGTCATGTGACCTTCAGATCATTAATCAATCCATGATATCCTATTTATGACACAAAAGTGTAGCTAACATTCTAAAACAATAAATCAAGAAAATCAGTTTTGAAATTTAGTTGCATGTAGTGCACCCCTCCATATAAAGAGCTTGATGATGGCTACCTTCGTAGGCTCCTATCTTTGAACACGAACTCTGTTAATGATCAAGTCTCCATCTTTTTCCAATGATCCACGGATGTTCTTTATATTTTAAAGTGGAGGAATGTGCTAGTGATGACATTGGGGCTGCTAACATTTTTTGGAAATGATGAGATAGTCGTTCGCAGGGAAACATCTAGAAATCTAGGGCCATCTTGCTCAAAACTGAAAAGTGATGGAGGTTGAAAAGCTTTCATATGGATGGATTTGGACAATAAAAACAATGACAGAGGAGAATCGACATTGTAGCATTAGTTGGGACATGAGGATTCATACTTAAATGGGAAATGTCAAGTAGCTGTAGTATTTTTGTGCTGGTTAATGGTGAGAATAAGCCTTCAATTTAATGGTTTTTGGAGGAGGTTTCCCAAAAATGAAGGGTGAAGGTATTTTTGCCACGTTCCGAACTTTTACATAAGAAAATTCCAAAACTGGCCAAGCTTGAGTCCTCATTGATGTTGATTCTTTTCCTTTTTATATAAGAGGGATCTCTTCGTGGTTTGACGCTTGTGGACTGTGGGAATTTTTTTTTTCTTCTGATAATAAATGATTATGTATTTGTCCGAAACAATATTGGGAATTAAGTGGAAGACTATCAGAAAATTCGAGCACAAATAAAACTTACTCGTTAGTCCTTCTCAGATGTTGTTGTCCACGAAACGATTGTCAGCATCCCGAAAATCCCAATTGAACATATAACTATATATATATATATTACCAAATAACTATACTTTTCTCGTGGTAGGCTTCCCGCGCTTGATGTTTAAAATTATATCAAATCAAAGTTTAGCTTGCATTCAGCTCATGCAGCCATGCATGCATGAATTATAGTTCATTACGGAGAAATTCGAAACATGTCGCTTACGATAAGAAGGGAAAAAAAAATTGTTACAAAACAGATTACTAGCTGTTTCATTAATTATATATACACGAGTATAACCAAGCAATAATTAAACATTCTCCAAACTTGATGATTGTTTATAGTTTTTACCACATAAGGTAGTTGATTTACATAGTAGTCATATGTTGCAGTAATACAATATGTAGACAACCCAAACCACAAGCACAAACTTATGCCATCTATGCTATTACGGATTTAGCTTATTTTCAATACATATGTAGACAACCCAAACCACAAGCACAAACTTATGTCATCTATACTATTACGGATTTAGCTTATTTTCAGTACATAGAAGTACTGAAGAAAACACGGGGGCATGATTCGAGTCTATATGGCCAGTCCAGTACTCAAACCATTAGACCAAAGCTTTATTTTACTATTTTTCTCTTGGTCTAGTTTATATAATATATTAACTTATAAGCCCTACATCAGAAGCTTCATTTGGCTAAGTGCCCTGAGGCATTGATTTAGCCCCAGCAGGTCCACAAGGGAAATCTTTTCTAGGACAGTAGTGGTGATCATTGTCATCGTTTGGATTGCTCATGTCCTCGGTTAGCTGCCGCTGCTCTTGTTCATGCATTTCAACCATCATAGTTTTCCGATTTGTAGCCGAACAAGAGCTCACCATCATCAAGACTAAAGCAAGTGCTAGAAACCTCATTCTTCAACTTTTACTGTCACTGCCGTTCAAAACCAAAAATTTAGGAAGATACAAAGAAGAAGGAAGAAACAATATTATTATTCTTAAGTAAGGGAACTAGAATAATCAACTAGAAAAAGGAAAAGAAAAACATTGTTATAATCTATTAAATATCTATATATTTTTGGAAGCAGTGAAGAATATTTACTTACCCAAATGGAGGGTAAAAAGCTTTGGGACCTTATTACGTTTGAGGAAGAAGTTTAATCAATTTATAGAGGCGTGCAAGGGTTTTTGTGATAGACATATTGTCAATATAAATTTATTGATGGAGTCCACCAAAAGAGGCAATATTAAGTGGGATGCCCTCATGCCCATATAATTGAAATCAAATTGTTTTTAAAAGAATTAGAATGATGAAGTTGAAAGAATTCTTTGGTCCGCATTACTAAAAATAGGAAGATTCCACCTTAGCGGTGGAATTAGCTTGGTAAAAACAAAACTTTCCATCAAGCGCACAGAATGTTACCTGTTGCATTGCCCTGTGATGTAAAAAAAAAAAAAAATTAGTATTAATTATAATATGAATCTACCACTAGTATCACTTTTTTATCTAGTAATAATAGTTCATTATTTAAAATTTGTTATGAAAATATTATGTACATAGCATTCTTCAAATGTAATTACAGTTCTTTACATGACTTATCCGGAACTTATGATCTATGAAGTGGTCTCATTCAATTTATTAGAAAAATAAAAGCGGTTTAATTTAGTACAGGTACTTGGAAATGCTTTAGAATTGAATAACGACGTTGCAGCTATAATTGATTTCCAACAATCATAACTGATTCCTATTACCTATTTTCTACTCAAATCTTCTATGAAATTGTAGACGGAAGAAAGCATTTGACCCTTATAGTTTGAATTTTTTTTTCATTTTAGCTATTTACATTTTAAAATTTTTATTTTAGCCTTGCATGTTTGATTTTTTTTTTTCCACATTGGCCCTTATATTTCAAAATTTTCATAATGGTCCTTGAAGCTTGATTCATTTTTCCGTTTGGTCCATAATGTTTCAAAAATTTTGTTAAGTTATGGTTTTTCACATAATATTTGTGTTGTTTTATTACATGACAAAAAGTGTTGTAATTGCATTAATTTATTTCCTTGTATTTTGAGGAATTTTATTGTAATGAGTTTCGTATTAAGTTGGTGAGAAGATTGCTCAAGAAGTTGATCTTATGACTTGTCTCGCGACTGGTGCAACCTGCAAAAGTCACATGAGAAACACATGCTGAAAGTTGAAGAGTCAAGTACCAAGCATATTTTACGAGTCACTTCGCGACTTAGGCCAAGTCACGAGTGACCCGCAAAACTTTCTACCTGAAGGATTTTAAGTGTGACATTTCCTCTTCTCTACCCTACCATATACACCCTCATTACCCATAAAATTAAAGAAGACTATTCAAATAGAAAACCCTAGAGAGGTTTTTGCAACACACCCACCTTGTTAGAGAGAGTTACTCATCCTTAAGTGAGAATTCATTTGTAGTCTCTTCTCCTCCTCTCTCCCATTATTATACCTTAAGCGGAGATTTATACCCAAACACAACTCACACATATTCAGAATGTAAAGAGTGTTTTGAAACTTAGAAAGAATTTGAGATTTGCCAAAAGAAACTGGTGAGGCTTGGCGGATGCAATTAGACGGTATTGCGGGATCTGGATAATTAGCGAAGATAAGACTCCAAGAAGTCCGTTGGTACCCTATTATATATACCATTATTACCCACAAAATTAAAGGAGACTGTTTAAATAGAAAATTCTAGAGAAGTTTCTACAACACACCTACCTTGTTAGAGAGAGCTACTCATCCTTAAGTAAGAATTCATTTGTAGTCTCTTCTCTTCCCCTCTTTTATTGTTATATATTGAGAGGAGATTTGTACCCAAACACAACTCACACCTATTCAGAATGTAGAGGGTGTTTTGGAGCTGAGATTTACCAAAAGAAGTCAGTGAGGCTTAGCAAATGCAATCGGGCAGTATTGCAGGATTCAGATAACTAGTGAAAACAAGACTCCGAGAAGTCCACTGGTACCTGAATCTCGTAAAGCTCAAGTATATTGGGTAGATTAGGCTTAGTAGATCTTTTTGATATTCATATACTTTAACTTATTCACTAGTAGATCGATTTCAACTTGGAGGGTTGTGGAGAGATTTTTTGCCAAGTTCTTTGGTTTCCTCTTTGATAACACGTCTTGGTGTTGTAATACTCCTAGATATTTTTTTTTAAGCAATTTTCTCAATGAGAATAAAATCTAAATTGGACTTCTTTGTTTTTTTTAATTAGTGTAGTTAACTATTTTATGGAGGAGTTTTGAATATTTGGGCATGTGATAGTATTTAGTTAATTCTGGAATGGGCCAATTTAAATATGGGAAAAACTTTAAGTGTAAAGTTGTAAATTTGATCCCAAGATATTTTGGAACAAGTGGTCCACAATACTCCAATCAAAACACCCCCTTTCTCTTATCACCATACGTATGCCCCTTCTCTCAATTTCTCTATTTTCCTATCTCACTTGCTCACCGAAGCCCACACACATACATACTCTAGCTCCCTTTATTTCCCTCACTTCCTTACCAATAAACTAGCCATCCACTACCACTTTTGGTGGATTTCACCAAAGCACCCCATTAGAAACCCCATACGCTCCATTCTCTCAAACTTTAAAGGTAAAACTCTTAATTGTTTGGTAGCTTTTCAAGTTTTTATAAGATTTCTTTCTAATCTAAGCTACATGAGTGGTATACATGTGATTGAGTACATGGGTTTTTGATTTGGTGGATTTATTTGTTAAATGGTTAAGGGATTTTACAAATGATGATCATTTAGGGTTTCTTCATGGTTAAAAACTTAGGTTTCCTTGAGCAAATCATATGAGTTGATTTTGTGGAAGTTTGAGGTTGATTTTTTTGGAAGTGTGATTCTTTGCATTTAAATGACTTTGGCAAATGCGAGTATGAGTGAAGTGTTAACTTTGAATATTTGACATTGGAGTGTGAGCATGTGCTTTTTTTTTCTTTTCTTTTTTTGGCATACCTAGCGTTTGATAAGCTGTTTATATGAGATTTTGGGTTTGATTCCTTGTTCTTGATATGCTTTAAATCTGGTGGTTTTAAAGTGAGTGAATTCTCAAATAATTTGGGCTAGTGTTACAACTATAGCAATTTTCTAAAGCTGTCATGACAGATTTGAGTCAGCCGCAATGCATGATTTGTAATAAATTACAAAAAACATTTTTTGAGCTGAATTTTCTGTGGTACACTGTACACATATAGGGGAATGTTACCTTAAAGTTTTGAATTAATCGGATAACTTTTCATTGACCAAACAATTTTTACAAAATGGCTGCCCTGCTATATACTAAATCTGAAAGCAGGACTAAAATGCTGAGAAATCGTGGAATTAATCCCAAACCTTGGTTGATCTTATCTTAGCTTAAATATATTATTTTAGTACCCAAAGAGATTCATGAGTATGCTATATTATCTTATGATGCACATTATTGCGGTAATGAATTTAAAATATTTTGGTTGTGTCAGCAATATGAGTTTCTTGTATGCTTTTTTGGTTCCCGTTTGGGTAGGGGTACTTGTCTTGGGATGGTCAAGCTAGGCTTTAGGGCCTTAGGTTTGATTTTTGAGAGAATCTTCTCGGATTTATGGAGACAAATTTGATAGCATAATTTTGTTGTAAGCCTTGTTATTAATAGGCTTGATACTTGTGTTTCTAGGTTCTAAAGTACTTGGTGATGGAACTAGTAACTTGACTGGTTGAATGCGATGCCAAGTTGAGGTAAATTTGGAATGGACTGCTGAGATAAGTAGCTTTTTAATGGGATTTTGGAAAATAATCATGTTGCATAAATGTTGTTTTGGGTTAAATACATTTTGGAAAATAATTCTTGAAACTATGTTTCCTATAAAGAGTTGTGTTGTAACCCTACTATATGTGATTATATATGAAAAATGCATCATGTTTAATATTTGCATATGGGGAAATGCATGATTATTTGGCATGGAAAAGAAAAGTATCCTTGAATTTATTTGATAGTGGATTTCATGGATTTATAGTATTATTTGGAAATACTAAAGATGTTTTGTCTTAAATTGTATTATTTTGGGAAATTGATGCAAAATATTTTAACAAGAAATAGTTTTGAGGACCTTGAGAATATTGTGGATATTTGGTTATCGAAATATCTTATGAAACTATTTGGAAGTAAACTATGTATTTGAATACATTTAACTTATGAGCTTTTGATGTGGGTTTGCCCTTGTGTTATGATGTTGGTGATTACCCCATCTTTGTGACAATGTCTTTGTGATGTGTGATTACCCCATCTTTATGACGACGTCTTTGTGGCATGTGACTACCCCGTCTTCGTGATGATAAGCTAGGTTGGAGGCTCTCGCTTTGTATGACATGGGTAAATCATTAAGTGTGTGGGTGAGGCTGTTGCCCATAGGGCCAAAAGACTACATGCAAAAGGGGTACTGTGTGACACATTATTCCCTACTACTCATGGGGGAAGAGGTAAATCCTTGAGTATGTGGGTGAGGCTAGGTAGGGCCAAGAGATCACATGCAAAAGAGGTACTACAAGGTGTGTTATCCCTTGCTACCCATGGGAGGGATAGGTAAATCCTTGAGGGTGTAGGTGAGGCTAGGCAGTGCCAATAGACCACATGCCAAAAGAGGTACATATCATGCTAGTGCGTTTGGGTTCCGACCTGTCTATGGCAGTATGATGTCTTAGTGACAATTCCATCTTTGTGGCACCTTGGGTGAGGTTTCTAGTTTATGAAATGTTATTGGATATTTTTATGGCTCACAGTGAATAAAATATAGTTTCATAGTTATTTTGGAAAGCTTGGTGATATATTATTCTTATCATTCTTGTCGTGTTGTTAATGTAATTGATTTTGCATAAATTAAATGAAAATTTCCAACTTATAGCATGTTTTGTAAAATGCTCATTATTATGAAACTTACATTTCCCCCACCCCATTAATTGTGCTACTTATTGGGCTTTAGCTCATCCCAATCTCAAACAGTTTTTCAGATAAATTAGCTACGCGTCGGGCATGGAGCTTAATTTATTGGTGGTGATTGGAGTGCTATATTAAATTGGGAGACTTGGGCCATTAATGGTTGATGACTCGATCTTGCAAAGTTCAACGAGATCATAATCAATTCTATTGGAGGTTGGATACTTGAGGTCTGTTAGCCTTAGGTGTGTTAAGCCTAGATTTTTTGTTGAGGTTGCATACCTTAGAGAGGATCGTGACTTTGTGTTTATTTTATTTGGAATGTTAGATTGTTAAGTGTATTTGGAGACACATGATTTGTAGTTTATATTGCTTGTAAATGTGTCATAGAGCTCTGACTTGTATTGTGGAGAGATCAACATATTTATTTATTTTATCAAATGGAAAAAAAAAAATCACTACAATACCTCTTGAAGGCCCGGCCATTCATGCTTTGGATCATTTTAGGTTTGGGGTGTGACAGTGTTATCTTGTGTAGGCATCTCTCTTCTCTTACTCTTTAAGCTTTATATTTGTTATTGCTTGCTTGTGGTTATCGCTTAGAGAGTAGTTCCGGTTATTGCGTATCATTTTACTTCTGTTCTGTACTTAGATAAGTTAGAGTAAAAGCAATAAGCCGTAATTTTAAAATTGGGGATCTAAAAAAGCTATAATATTTTGCACTATTTGAGCTTTTAATTTTCATTTTTGTAAAAGGCCAAATGGGAAACTAAATCAAACATGAAGGGCTAAATGGAACATTAAATCAAACATGAAGGGCTAGTATGCAAATGAAATCAGACATGAAGGGCCAAAATAAAAATTTTGAAACATCAAGCCTTAGAACGAAAAGAAAGCACCAAGGAGAAAGAGAGGCTATGGTTTCTCCTTTGAGTGTGGTTGGCTTTAAGGAAGAACAACTCTTTTTCTAACCATCATTTTATGCTTAGACAAAGTGTACTTAAATAGATCCCTAATAAACCCTAGAGTTAGGATTTTTATACTAGTAGGCTCCCCAAATGGGTGCCTATTAGGCCCAAGCACATATCTCAATGCCAACTGCTTTCCACTTATCCATGATGGGCATGTCATCCAAAACATATCTCTCTCATCTGCCATATTCACTTGTCCAACACATAATGGGAAGTACTTTATTCGATTGACAAGCTAAACCTCTATAGTAGAGACAATACAACCAATCTCCATCAAAATTAGGAAAGTTTAACCCCTAAGAAATAAAACAAATTAGGGGTGGCAATATTTGGCACGACCCGTGAACATTAAATAGTTTTCTTTTGAAAGTTAGTGTCAAAAATGGGTTGACAAGCTTAATGAGATTAATAAATGGTTCAATAAAGAAGAAAATTTTTTGTTTCCATTATAATTTTTATTTTGCAGGTTGTATTTAGTCTAAATAGGTTAAAGTAAGAATTCTTTTGTCAGACACACAATGATAGTATGATATTCCCACGTCCATTTTTCTACATCCACTTTCATATTTTAAATGTGGATTTTTAAAAAAAAAAAAAATTTAAAATATGAACATTTACACATTAGTTGTGGAATGTGGATATTTGTGTAAAATGGTAAGTGTAAATTAGTGTAAAATGATATTTTCCCTTGACATAGTCATTTGGCCCTACGTTTATGGTAGCTACAAATCATTTATTGGAATTGATAGGCCAAAAACATATTGATCCCTTGTGATGAGTTAACCAATTAATTAGTTAAGTGAATTAATTAGGCTAAATTACATGCAATGAGCGTGGTAGCACAAACAAATCACCAATCAAACTAAGTATGCAGCAGAAAATAAATTAACACGATGATTTGTTTACGAATGGGGAAAACCTACACGGCAAAAAACCCCCATCGGGTGATTTTCAGGTCACCACTCACGAAAATCCACTATTATCCCAGTACCTTTTACCAACTTACAGTTGAACCTTTACCCTAATACCCAATTAGACTTGTTCTGTAGTGACAATCTCTCTTTGTAATACACAGCTCCTAGTACATGATTAACTAATTGCGCGGATCCCAATACACGACTTCAATCACTAACTAAAGAAGGTTATTGGCTGCAAAGTTCTTCAGTTCATCATACAATGAAGATCGAGAAGATGCTTGGTCACAAAACCCTACGGTGTACAAACATGGTAACTTCTTCACAAGAAAGATGAATTAGGGAAAATTCTGTTTCCAGTCACAATTTGCTTGAACAAACTTTGCTCAACACTTGTGCAACTTGTGTCTCCTTTAACGGCCCTTAAAATAATCATTTTATATGTCTAAGGTTGTGAAAAAAGAAAGCCCAAACATACAATTACGAATTGGATGAAAAACAGTCTTGGAAAACTGAGTTTTATAAATCTCAACAGATACCCTATCTGTTAAGTTGTTGTCAAGTCACGAGTTAGAATAGCTCTTCAAGTCTCGATAGATGGCTAGCTGTCGAGTTTTAATAAACAACACTTTTCACACTTGAATCTTAGACAGACTTGCATGACTTTAACACTTGAACTTGAAATAAGGTTTCTTGAAGTATTAAACACATTTTAGATCTACCCAAATACAAGTAAAGTGCGTTTTGTCAAAAGATTAACCAATTATATAAAATAGTGACATATGTTCTTAACATGTGAAACACATATGTCCTAACAGGAATGTTTAAAAGGGTGTGAGAACCACGTCTCAAGATGCGATTGCATGACTTTAACACTTGAATTTGAAACAAGGTTTCTTGAAGTATTAAACACATTTTAGATTTACCCAAATACAAGTAAAGTGCGTTTTGTCAAAGGATTAGCCAATTATATAAAATAGTGACATATGTTCTTAACATGTGAAACACATATGTCCTAACAGGAATGTTTAAAAGGGTGTGAGAACCACGTCTCAAGAGGCAATAAATCCTCAAATTTATTACCCAAATAATCAACAATACATGACACCCTAGATTGAGAATTTTACAAATGGAGTTGCCACATAATTTATTTCAAAGGAAAAATTAGAAGAAAAAAAAGACTCTAAAAATACATATTTATTCAATTAAAACTTGAAATTATATTGCTATTCAAGAAAGAAACACGAACAAAAAAGTACATGGTGTTTCTGGTTGCAATCTAAAAGAGAAATAATATCCGCATGTTTTCTTAATTACAATCTATAAATTAAATAGAAAATTATATATATAAAAAATAAAAAATAAATAAAAAATAAATAAAATAAAATAAAATAAAATAAAAAACTAATCTATAACCCAAATTCTAAGCTAAGTGTTAGGCACCTATTCCACCTAACTCATAAATTGATCTAGAATTTAATAGCCATGTCATGTTACGAATAAACATACACTTGATCCATTCATGTTATCATCTCATTTGAGTTTTCCATTTGTACTCAGGTCTACAACATGTGAAATTTCGGTCTACCTTACATGGTGATCATATATCATCCGGTATACAAAAACACGCAGCGTAGGTTGATACTAAAACTTAGTCACAAACAAACTAATATGATCTAGAACAAAGATCGTTTAACCCAAAAATGGCCACCACATTCCCACCACTACCACAGCCAATATATTTGTCAAACTCATACCCAGGGATTTGATGGTGACTACATATTCAAACTGCTTCCACAGTGCCCAACATTGACGTTCTCTTCCTCGATTAGTTTCCCATGCTCTTCCTCCAGCATTTTGACCATCAATTTTTTCCTAGTTGTGGCCAGGGAAGAGCTCACCATCATCAGAGAACTAGGATAAGCACAAGAAATCTCATTCCTGAGCTTTTTAGGATTTCCTTGTAATTAAATCAAGACATGTTTAACAATTAGAACAAAGTAAAACAAAGTAAAAAAAAAAAAAATAGAACGACCAAACTTTGACTTTCTTTAGGTGGAGGGATCTAAAAGGCCATTTTCAACTAGAAATGCAGCCTTTAACCGTAAAAACTGATGATCATGATTGAGAGATTCACGTGATTCATCAGTTCATCTAACATTTGGTTGGATTTGAATCATACATTCTTAACATTGCCTAGAATTTCTTTAAATTCAACCACCTTCCGAAATCCATAGGGGTGTCACATAATTAGAATGACCGTGCATGATATCATGAATATTAATAAATTCTAGCTCATTTGATTGTGCATTTCATGATTCCTATTAATATCATATGCGAGCGAGTCATGTGACATAGAGATCATTAATCAATCCACGATATCCTATTTATGACACAAAAGTGTAGCTAACATTCTAAAACAGTAAGTCAAGAAAATCAGTTTTGAAATTTAGTTGCATGAAGTGCACCCCTCCAAATAAAGAGCTTAATGATGGCTTCCTTCGTAGGCTCCTATCTTTGAACACGAACTCTGTTAATGATCAAGTCTCCATCTTTTCCCAAGGATATATCCACGGGTGTTCTTTATATTTTAAAGTGGAGGAATCTGCTAGTGATGGCACTAGGGCCAAAATTGAAAATTGATGGAGGTTGTTGAAAGGCCTTCATATGGATGGATTTGGATGATAAAAACAATAACCGAGGAGAATCGACTTTGTGGCTTTGGCGGGGACTTGAGGATTGATACTTGAATGGGAAATGTACGTCAAGTAGCTGAAGTATTTTTGTGCTGGTTAATGGTGAGAAAAAGCCTTCAATTTAATGGTTTTTGGAGGAGGTTTTCCAAAAATGAAGGGTGAAGGTATTTTTGCCACGTTCCGAACTTTTACATAAGAAAATTCCAAAACTAGCCAAGCTTGAGTCCTCATTGATGTTGATTCTTTTCCTTTTTATATAAGAGGGATCTCTTCGTGGTTTGACGGTTGTGGACTGTGGGAATTTTTTTTTTCTTCTGATAATAAATGATTATGTATTTGTCCAAAACAATATTGGGAATTATGTGGAAGACTATCAGAAAATTCGAGCACAAATAAAACTTCCTTGTTAGCCCATCTCAAATTTTGTTGTCCATGAAACGATTGTCAGCATCCTGAAAATCCCAATTGAACATATAACTATATATATATATATATTACCAAATAACTATACTTTTCTCGTGTTAGGCTTCCCGCGCTTGATTTTTAAAATTATATCAAATCAAAGCTTAGCTTGCATTCGGTTCATGCAGCCATGCATGCATGCATGAATGACTGTTCATTACGTAGAAATTCGGAGCATGTCACTTACGATAAGAAGGGAAAAAAAATTGTTACAACACAGAGTATTATCTGTTTCATTAATCTATATATAAAATTGAAATCTCTGAAACTCTCATAATTTTTCACATTACCATTATTATTATTTTTTTTAAAGATTCTTTTTATTTTATTTATTTAAGTTAAATTTTTTTTAAAGAGAATTAACCCGACTATTCTATATCTCTCCCGACTCCCCTCCTAATGCAAACGAACTCCCTCTCTCTTTAAATCTCTAACCTTCCCCCAAATCCTTAACCTCACACACGCATTCTCTTCCATTTATATATATATATATATATAAATCCTAACGCTAACGAGAAAGAGACCTAATGCAGAAGCACACCCTCTCTCACTCTAAATCTCTAACTTCTATGGGCTATGGCATTCCTGCTACAACGTTTTCAAATATATTGATTGGATTGGCTCAATATATTTCGAGAACGGTCAGGATCGAGACGTAACACCGAAATCTAATCCAACATAAGCCAAAGAGGAGCAGAATGGGCGGTGATTGTTGTGAACCTTTGCCACAGTCCGTTGGTGCGAAAAAGGGGCTAGGGTAGGGGCTGGGACTAAGGCTGTCTCTCTCGAAGCCGAGGAGGAGCCGAAGCAAAAGCAATGATTGTTCTGAACCATTGTCACAGTCCCAAGGTAAGTTTAATTTATTAGCAAATTTGTAATTAAGCATATTTAGATCAGGGTTGGGTTTTTTGTTTCTTTTATCTCTGTTTTGTTTTTTCTTTATATATTAATTAGAAAGAATACAGAAATTAAGCATATTCATATCAAGGTTGGGTTTTTTGCTTTGTTGTGTAGGCAATAATATACATCTAAATCCATGTAAAAGGCAGAAGATAGCTAAAGTTAAAGAATTACAGAGTAAAAGATCATTCTCATTGATGTCCACTTTCATTAAGTGTTGTTTCTCTTACACGTACACAAGCTATTTGATGAAATTCCTAAGTGATTTTTTGTTGTTGTTCTAAAAGTCATAACACATGGAGAGTGGTAAGGAGGAAGATAAGTAGCGAATGTGATGTTGTGCTGTTGATTTAATCAAGGTGAGGTGTTTTGTTGGCCTTATTTTCTCAATGTCATATGTTTGATATTGGGATTGGTATTGATGGTGAGATTTTGATATGATTCCCTTTGAGAAGTAGGTTTGATTTTTTTAATGATTTACTTCATGGTGGGGTTGTGCATTAAGATTAGAGTTTGTTACCCTTAATAACTTCAAAGGAATCAAAGCCTTTAGAAAGTTTTATTGGCATTGATGGTGAGATAGGTTTATATAGTAGAAAACAACATTTAGATAGTTTTGGTAATAGTTGATAGTATTGTATAAATGCTTTTTTTTTTTTTTTTTTTGGGGGCAGATCAAGCATAGATCGTTTCATTAGCTTTCAATCCAGCAATTCAATATGCAAGGTATTTGATGAGGATAATTTTTCCGTTTCATGGACTGAAAATGATGGCGGCAATTTTTCTCTCATCTAAATGGAAAGATTTATATACACAAATGTTCTTTGTTAACTTTTACTATTCTAGATTAAAATGATAAAGAAAAAATATATATATATATATATAATATGCTTTAAGCCATATTGTAAATAGAAGATGAAACATATCCTTTTAATTTGGAGTATGTACATGAAATCTTTTAACTTCATTCCATGTTTTCAATTTTTAGGCACAAAGGAGCTTGCGTAGTCCTTGAGAGAGAAAAAACAACCCTTGGTTATATTGTAGTTGGTGTTGCTACAACATGGTACTCTCTTTTCTTTTTAAAATTCTTTCTTTTAAAGAGTCTTTTGGAAGTTTTGCAATGATTCATGACTATTGTCCTACTATTTTAAAGTAGAGTAAAAGATCATTCTCATTGATGTCCACTTTCATTAGGTGTTGTTTCTCTTACACGTGCACAAGCTGTTTGATAAAATTCCTAAGTGATTTTTTGTTGTTGTTCTAGAAGTCATAATACATGGAGAGTGGTAAGGAGGAAGATAAGTAGGGAATGCGATGTTGTGTTGTTGATTTAATCAAGGTAAGATGTTTTGTTGGCCTTATTTTCTCGATGTCATATGTTTGATATTGGGATTGGTATTGATGGTGAGATTTTGATATGATTCCCTTTGAGAAGTAGGTTTGATTTTTTTTAGTGATTTATTTCATGGCGGGTTTGTGCATTAGATTAGAGTTTGTTACCCTTGGTAACTTCAAAGGAATCAAAGCTTTTAGAAAGTTTTATTGGCATTAATGGTGAGATAGGTTTATATAGTAGAAAACAACATTTAGATAGTTTTGGCAATAGTTGATAGTATTGTACAAATGTTTTTTTTTTTTTTTTGGCTGCACTATTATAACAATGATTTACCATATTGATTATTAGTCTGTGGACTGCTGTCACTTTGGAGCTTTAGGGGCCTCTGCTGGGTTGCTATTGCTGTGGACTAGAAGAATAGTAAAGAAAGTTGATGGGGCTGTGGGAAATTATTAAATTTATGTAAGTTCAGATATGTGGATGATCAATACAAGTCGGTGTTTCAGGTGCCTATGGTTCCAATTCTGAGCATGATTAGATCATACAAGTTAGACCCTGATAGAAAGGTTTCCATAGTAGCCTTAGTGAATCGTTTTCAGGTTCTAACTATTGAATCTTAGTTTGATATGTATGTCATCAAAACTCAATATTGTACCAACTAAAACGTTTAACTTAATTTCCAAACTCATGTACTTGTAGGAATCAGCACTTAACCACCTTAAGAGTGTGGGGCTGCTTGTCGATGGTATTGGTTCAACCCTAGAGATGCATAGAAAGGACCTAATATGGGTGGCCTATCGGTTACAAATTGAGGTGGACCGTCGGAGTTCATGATAACCTTTACAAGCTTTTTCCGATTATATCCATTATTATAATTATTGTTTAGCAAATAGCACACTCATGATTCAAATTAAAGAAGAAAATAAATTATGCAAAACAAAATAAAAAAATAAAAAAGAGTTTGCATGGTTCGACAATTGCATAAATAAATGGACGACGACATGAAGAAAGTTTAACCATTGAAATTAGAAAGATTATAATAGTAACACAAGCTATGATTCTGCACTTGCTTGATATTGAACAGGCAACCGAATCCTTGAATGGGATAAGAATGGAAATGACTGATGCTGCCTTTCCTCTTCTGAAAGGTATGTCCCTTATCTTGAGAGCTAATTCTACCTAGGTAGAATTATTCTCTTCCCTCAGGTTTCTTCGCTCATGTCATGAATATGGTTCAATAGGTGTGGTTGCTGCCACAGATGTTGTTGAAGCGTGTAAAGATGTCAATATTGCCGTTATGCTTGGTGGATACCCACTAAAGGAAATTACATTAAGGAAGGATATGTTGTCTACAAAAGAACCATTAGTGAAATAACAAAAATTATGTGGGACTCTGATAATAAGGTAAGAAAAAAGAAAACCTTGAACAATAATATTGTGTCCTTAACATTACTTTATGTACTATAAACCTGCTTTTACAAAATTTAACTATAAATTATGAGTTGATTGATATTCATTAATTAGATGGAAAAGAATTTGTTTTCCAAATACAACTAAATGACTATAATCTCAAGTATGGATGGGAATTCTTCACTGTCAAGAAAGTTTTTGAATCTTTTGAAGAAACTGATAAAACAATTCAGCTTGATAAAATGACAGAAGTGCGTATTATTTAATATAGCAAAATTAGAAATTTGATTTTTAACTTCTATATGTTGTAATACATTTTTCAACCTATTCTATTGCCAGGCTTATATCAGTTATACTTCAAATGAATGTAACAACAAATTATCAAGTCAACAAGATGGTGATTTTACAAAGTTTCAAAAAGCTTATGTTCAAGGTTATGTACAACTCACACCAACATCTGTAATGAAGGAAAACAAAAGGGCATATTTAGTGACTTCTACGAAGCAACAAATGAAGAAGATACAAAGAACACTTTAAAGTTGTCTTTCAATTTATTTGAAATATTGATTGTGTAGTTCTTTAAGTTTATGTTTCATACATTTAATGGATAATTGAGGATGAAAAATATTTGATTCTTCATTTTAATTTAAACTTAAGTTTGATTTCTATTTTTCATTATGTAATTTAATGTTTATATCAACAATTAAAGAGGAAGAGAAAAATAATAGTTTACATTCATATACAATAGTTTTTCCATGCATTGCACGGATTAATGACTAGTTATATATATATATACACACACACACAAACGCCGCAGTAATACAATATGTAGACAACCCAAACCACGAGCACAAATTTATGTCATCTATGTTATTACGGGTTTGGTTTACTTTCGTGCGTAGAAGTACTGAAGAAAACATGGGCATGATTCGAGTCTATATAGCCAGTCCAGTACTCAAAGCATTAGACAAAAGCTTTATTTTACTATTTTTCGCTTGGTCTAGGCTATATAATATATTTAACTTATAAGCCCTACATCACAAGCTTCATTTGGCTAAATGCCCTTTGGTGTAACCCCACCATCGTAAGGACCGAAATTTTGTCTAGGAATGTTGTGGTGATCATTATCGTTTGCATTGCTCAGGACCTCGATTAGCTGCCGCTGCTCTTGTTCATGCATTTCAACCATCATAGTTTTCCGATTTGTGGCCAAACAAGAGCTCACCATCATCAAGACTAAAGCAAGTGCTAGAAACCTCATTCTTCAACTTTTCCTGTCACTGCCATTCAAAACCAAAAATTTAAGAAGATTAAACAAAGAAGAAGGAAGAAGCAATATCATTATTCTTAAGTAAGGGAACTAGAATAATCAACTAGAAAAAGAAAAAGAAAAACATTGTTTTAATCTTTTAAATATCTATATATTTTTGGAAGCAGTTAAGAATATTTACTTACCTAACTGGAGGGTAAAAAGCTTTGGGACCTTATTACGGTGGAGGAAGAAGTTTAATCAATTTATAGAGGCGTGCTAGGGTTTCTGTCATAGACATGTTGTCAAAATAAATTTATTGATGGAGTCTCCACCAAAAGAGGCAATATTAAGTGGGATGCCCATATAATTGAAATCAAATTGTTTTTAAAAGAATTAGAATGATGAAGTTGAAAGAATTCCTTGGTCCGCATTGGCACTAAAAATAGGAAGATTCCACCTTAGCGGTGGAATTAGCTTGGTAAAAACAAAACTTTCCATCAAGCACACAGAATGTTACCTGTTGCATTGCCTTGTGATGTAAAAAAAAAAAAAAAAAATTTTGTTATCGATTATAATATGGATTAACTGCTGACATAACTTTTTTATCCTCTAATAATAGTTCATTACTTAAAATTTGTTGTGAAAATGTTGTGAATATAATATTTCTCAAATGTAATTACAGTTCTTTCTATGACTTATCCGGAACTTATGATCTATGAAGTGGTCTCATTCAATTTCTTAGAAAAATAAAAGTGGTTTAATTTAGTACAGATACTTGGAAATACTTTTGAATTTAATAACACCATTGCAGCTATAATTGATTTCCAACAATCTTAATTGATTCCCGTTACCTATTTTCTACTTAAATCTTCTGTGAAATTGTAGACTGAAGAAAACGTTTGACCCTTAAAGTTTGAATTTTTTTTTTTTTTTTTGCCTTGCATGTTTGATTTTTTTTTTTTTTCTTCCCACATTGGCCCTTATATTTCAAAATTTTCATTTTCATAAAAGGCCAAATAGAAAACTAAATCAAACATAAAGGGCCAGTATGCAAATGAAATCAAACATGAAGGGCCAAAATAAAAATTTTGAAACGTAAAGCCTTAGAACAAAAAGAAAGCACAAAGAAGAAAGAGAGGCTATGGTTTCTCCTTTGTGTGTGGTGGTTGGCTTTGAGGAAGGCCAACTCTTTTTCTAACCATCATTTTTTGCTTAGGCAAAGTGTACTTAAATAGATTCCTACAATAAACCCTAGAGTTAGGATTTTTATACTATTGGGCTCCCCACATGGGTGCCTATTAGGCCCAAGCACATGTCTTAATGCCAACTGCTTTCCACTTATGATCCATGATGGGCATATCATCCAAAACATATCTCTTTCATATGCTATATTCACTTGTCCAACACATATAACGTGAACTACTCTGTGCGACTGACAAGCTAAACCTCTACAGTAGAGACAATACAACCAATCTCTATCAAAATTGAGAAAGTGTAACCCCTAAGTGATAAAACAAATTAGGGGTGGCAATATTCAGCACGACCCATAAATATGAAATGGTTTTTTTTGCAAGTTAGTGTCAAAAATGGGTTAACAAGCTTAATGAGATAAATAAATGGTTCAATAAAGAAGAAAATTGTTTGTTTCCATTATTATTTTTTATTTTTTTATTTTTTATTCTGCGGGTTAGTATTTAGTGTAAATGGGTTCAAGTAAGAATTCTTTTGTCAGACACATAATGATAGTATGATATTCCCACATCCATTTTTTTACATCCACTTTCATATTTTAAATGTGGATTTTTTTTTTTAATTTTTAAAATATGAACATTTACACATTAGTTGTGGAATGTGGATATTTGGATAAAATGGTAAATGTAAATTAGTGTAAAATGATATTTTCCCTTGACATAGCCGTTTGGCCCTATGTTTAGGGTAGCTACAAATTATTTATTGGAATGTTTAAAAGGGTGTGAGAACCACGTCACAAGAGGCGATAAATCATCAAATTGATTACCCAATATATTAATCAACATACGTAACACCCTAGATTGAGAATTTTACAAATGGAGTTGCAACATAATTTATTTGGAAGGAAAAATTAGAAAGAAAAAAAAAAGACTCTGAAAATACATATTTATTCAATTAAAACTTGAAATTATATTGCTATTCAAGAAAGAAACACGAACAAAAAAGTACATGGCTTTTCTAGTTACAATCTAAGAGAGAAATTACGTCTGAGTGCTTTCCTAATTACAATCTAAAAATTATATAGAAAATTATATAGATAAATAAAACTAATCTACTATAACCCAAATTCTAAGCTTAAGTGTTAGGCACCTATTCCACTTAACTCATAAATTGATCTTCTAGAATTTAATGGCCATGTCATGTTACGAACAATCATACACTCGATTCATTCATGTCATCATCTCATTTGAGTTTTTCATTTGTACTCATGTGTACAACGTGTGAAATTTTGGCCTACCTTACATGATGATCATGTATCATCCAGTGACATTTTATCTTAACATGTTTTGGTCACCAGGCAGGCTTACTTATACTCAATTCATATCATCAAAATTTATATGCAAAGAATTAAACTTATGTAGAAAAGTAAAAAGGAAGTAGAGATATATGCTTTCGTAATACACTTGGCAGCAAATTACCTTTGATCCCTTGACGAATGAATATTTTCTACTCTCTCCTCTTGGGTCACTCCACGAACTGTTCCCTGACTATGATGGGTTGTGCCTTAGCAGATTGTTAATAGGCTTGATTTAGATTGTTAAAGTCGGGATTCTATATAAGATCGTGGGAGAATAGTGGGATCGTGGATTGTAGAATCGGATCATAGATCATAAGATCCTACTTTTTGAGAGGGAAAAAAAATATATATATATATATATATATTGATAGTGACTTTGTATGTTGAATAATCTCATAAAGTATGAATTCATCCATAAAAAAACAAAAATTTATGTATTGATAGTCAACTTTATACATGAATTGTTGCACGACCTACATCTATATCTGTACTCTATACTAATGAAACAACTATATTTAACCATGTAAGCATTCAAAATCTACAAAAAAAAAAAAAAGAAAAAATATATATATATATATATATATATATTGATAGTGACTTTGTATGTTGAATAATCTCATAAAGTATGAATTCATCCATAAAAAAACAAAAATTTATGTATTGATAGTCAACTTTATACATGAATTGTTGCACGACCTACATCTATATCTATACTCTATACTAATGAAACAACTATATTTAACCATGTAAGCATTCAAAATCTACAAAAAAAAAAAAAGAAAAAAAAAATTTATTAATGCCTGCTCCTCATACGACATAATAGAGACTATAAAGTATAAACAAATAATGTTAGATTGAATTGTTGAATAATGAACTAACAACAGTATCATGTAAATTAATGTAAACTTGCGAAGGGAATAATGAACTCAATGCCGTCAAGTTGATTTTAGGGGTTTAGGGAATAAGTTTTTAATTTAAAGTGAGATATATATATATATATATATTTTAGCCTAAGGTATATTGGATCGTTTCTATCCATTGGATTGATAGGAATTATTTTTTAAAGCATACGCAAAGCAAATTTGGGTTTTTAGCAAGATCGTAGGATCCTATCGATCCCGCACAATCCTATCAATCCTAAAAAATGCACAATCCGAGTCGTTTTGGCAAGTATGATCGTAGATCCTACAATCCGACTCCCAATTTTGGCAACCACACTTGATGAATGTAACTCAATATCTTTGGGTTTTGATGATTATATACATTTGAATGCCTTCAAGAATATATTGACTTAAGGATTTGACTATGGTCTTAATGAGGAAATTCTCTGAAATTTTGATGATTGCAAATCTTGGAGAAGAACAATTACACATTTTGGATTATTTGTCTGCTTATGGTGATTGGGGGTGTTTAGTTGATGAATGATTGGTCTTGTAAAGGTGGAAAATTTTGTGATCCATAATCCCCCTTCCTTTTCTTATTGATTCTCATTATTTAATTTATAGATGGGGAGGTTCAAGGTCTTTGAATTTTATTCAAACTCTCTTATATCAAAGTTATCCAACTCAATCTTATCTCCTAAGTCGTTTAGATAAGAGTGCAAATCATAAACAAGCTCAAAATTTTGAAATTGGGCAATTATGGGCTGAAGTGCCGATTAAATTTTCTTCATTTCTTTGTTGGCGCTTGAAGAATTAGAATTTTATTACATGGCAGCTTGTGACATTCGTAGGAATGTTACAGCAAGCTAAAAGCGATTGCCTCATACCACATAACCAAGATTATTACCACACATAAAACATTATTATGCATATATATAGTAATATTTAGTGATAGTATAGAGTCACAAATCCAAACATAAACTCATATCATGTTATCATGATACCGCCGCTGCCATTGTTGTTGTTATTGAAATCCTCCCTAGGAATGTAATGATGATTATTCACACTGCTTCCACCATACCCAGCGTCAACTTTTTTCATCATCGAAAAGCAGCTTTTGAACTTCCATATTTATTTTGGCCGATAAAGTATTTTTTTCTACAGTCAAGTAAGAGCTCACCATCATCAGGACAAGGGCCAGGGACGGAACTACACTTGGGCAGAGGGGGGCCGTGGCCCCCCTCAGATTTTGAAAAATTAACTAGTAAAATGCATAGACTATACAAAAATTCTAACTTTTGACCCTAAATTGTATATTCTTGCCCCCCTCCCCAAATATTTTTACAAATTGACCCATGAAATTTTCCAAATTGTTTTAATCAAACCATTCCTTTGCTGCATTGCCCCAAAAATATCAAGAAAATCCATCAGACAAACCAACAAAATAATTCATAAACTTGGATAATTAAAATAACCTTTAGCTAATCACAAATCCAGTATAGAAAAAAATACCAACAAGTTAAGTACAAATGACAAATCCTTAGCAAAACAATCCTTTAGTGCTGCACCACCACCAGCATCTTCTTCTCTGGCTGGCTGCATCTCTGCTGCTTTCTTCTTCTTCTACTTTTTTTTTTTTCTAACTCCACGACGTTCAGACTTTATTGTATGCCTTCTCTCTTTTTTTTTTTTTTTTTTTGCTTGAGTTCCACACATTCTTAGCGTGAGCACAGAACCAGAGTATGTGTAGAATACTTTCCGTCGGGTTTCGGCATAAAGCACATCCACCATCCACCTCGATATGCCTCTGCCGTAAAGCTTCATTGGAAGCCAGAATGTTCCTAGCTGCCTTCCAAGCAAAATGCTTGACTTTTTGGGGTAAGTTCAACCCCCATAGACCCCTCCACGCTTTTTTCCTTGCCGAGGGGTCCGAGAGCCCACTTTGCCGCCACCCCTGTTTTCCTATAGGCGAACCTATAAGCGCTTTTAACGGAAAATTTTCCATTTGGAGTTTCTGCCCATATCCTCCTGTCTTTGGGCCGATGCAAGCTTAAAGGGATGCTTAGGATCGCATCGGCATCCTCCACTGTGAAGCAGCTACGGATTAGCTCTGTTTTCCACTCCATGGATGCCCTGTTTATGAGATCACAGACCAGAGAAATGTTCGGGCAAGCATCCTCCCTTGTAACAATACTTATGAGGACGCTTAGGGATCCATTTGTCGCACCAAACTCTCACCCCCTCCCCCGAGCCTATTTGCCACCTCGTGCCCCTTCTCACCACCCCTTGAGCTGCCATTATGCTTCGCCAAGCATAAGAAGGGTGACGACCTAAATCTGCCTCAGTGAAAGAGCAGTGGGGGAAGTATTTCGCCTTGAAAACACGGGCAAACAAAGAAGTGGAATTAGTCTGCAACCTCCACCCTTGCTTCGCCAAAAGCGCCAGGTTGAAAGACCTCAAATCTCTAAAACCCATGCCTCCCATTTCCTTCGGCATCACAGCTTGTCCCAACTTAGCCAGGCTAGTTTTTTCTCATCTTTAACCTGACCCCACCAGAACTGCCGAATTAANTCTTTTTTTTTTTTTTTTTGATAGGAAATACTAACATTGTATTCAAAGGTTAAACAGTAGAAGTTACATCAAGATCCTGGGCACAAGCCTGCATAATATGACTCGGGCAGGACTCAAGCCAAGCAACATAACTAACTAAAGACTTAGAATACTGAGCTAACATGTGGGCAGGGACATTTCCCTGCCTTTTAGTGTGAGTGAAACAACATGACCGAAACAAGCAAGCTTGCTGGTGGATGCCATCCACGAGGAACTGGGTTGAAGAGCTCGGCAACGTTATCCCTTGTACTGCATTGACGACTTCCAGCGCATCACTCTCAAACACCGCATCGCGGATGCCACATCTAGAGCGAACCACAAGCCAATCTCTAAGGCTTTGGTTTCAGTCTCCAGCGCTCCAAGGAGGCCACCATGGGACTGCTTAGAGCAGCGATCACAGCCCCACTGCAATCACGGATCAATACGCCCAGCCCCACTTTCCTCTGGTTTGCAAACACGGCCCCATCTGTGTTCACCTTATATTGCCCTTGCGATGGTGGCTTCCACTGAATTTGTTTGGAGGCTCAGCGGCAGGGTTCCTCGACCCTCATTGGCCAACTGTTACACATTCATTAAGCCGAGGGAATTCTTCAGGGTGACCCGCCCAGGTTTGCTACTCTCACCGGTACGAATAATATTTCTTTCTTTCCAAATACCCCAGCACACAGAGATGAACCGTTCAGTCAGCCCAGGGTTGCACATCCTCAAACCTTTGAAGGTTTTTCGAATTAAGCTAGTAAGTTCATCACATAATTTCTTAGGCAGGAGAAAGCAAGACATAGAGTACGACGGAGCAGCTAGTGCCACCGCTTTAATTAGAATTTCTTTCCCAGCAGTCGTCAAGAGTTTTTCCTTCCATCCCGACACTTTTTTTGCAACCCTCTGTTTTAAGTTGGCAAACGTATTATTTTTTGACCGACCCACCAAGGATGGAAGCCCGAGATAGGACTCATGAGGCCGAATCTCACTTGCACCAAACATTGCCTTGATAGACTCTTTTAGCCCATCCGCTGTGTTAGGGCTGAAGAAAAGGGAGGTTTTCGACCGATTTAACTGTTGCCCAGATGATTGTTCATAAACCAGAAGCACCCTTTGTATTTCGGTGCAATACTCCAACGTGGCCCTCCCAAAGATAAGGCTATCATCGGCGAAAAAGAGGTGAGACACCCTAGGGCCCCCTCTTGAAGCAGCCACCCCTCTTAAACTTTGCCATTGGACGGAGCTGTGGAGTAAGGCAGACAGACCCTCCGCACAAATAAGAAAGAGATATGGGGAGAGTGGGTCGCCTTGTCGAAGGCCACGAGACGGATGTATTTCTCCGCATGGCTTGCCATTAATTCTCACTGCATAAGAGACCGACGATACGCATCTCATGACAATTTGCACCCATTGTTCATGGAACCCAAGTTTTAACATTATCTGCTTTAAGCACTCCCACTCCACCCAGTCGTAAGCTTTGCTCATGTCAAGTTTCAATGCCATTTCCCCACATTTGGCTTTTCGGAGCTTGCTAATATGATTCATTACTTCATGTGCCACCAAAATATTATCTGTGATTAACCTCTCTACCACAAAAGCACTTTGGTTTTCACACACCACTTCCTGCAACACCACCTTCATTCTGTTTGCCACCACTTTAGACGCCAGTTTGTAAGCCACATTACACAGGCTTATTGGACGGTAATCTGTGACCCTTTCCGGATTTTTCGTTTTTGGGATAAGCACAATATGTGTCTCATGAAATTTGGGTGGTGCAATGCCGTGGTTAAGAAAATTCAGTGTTGTACAAATGACAGTAGTTCGAACAATAGGCCAAAAGTGTTGATAAAATAAAGGAGGCATATCGTCAGGACCCGGAGCCGTCGTTGGATGCATCTGCTTCAAAGCTTTCTCAACTTCCGTTGCCAACAAAGGCACCTTGGAGATTGTGGCAAAGATGTCTACAACTCATTGTGTTTCTTGTGGCCAATATAAAGCCACGTGCACTTAATTTTTTCTATTTTTGTTTTTTTTTTGGTTCTGATCATATAGTATGTACTACCTTTTATACATAAAGTTATCTTGAAATGAATGTAATATACTATCTTATATCCATTAATTTTGTTGTAACTTTATTGTATTAAAAAATTATTAATAACAATATTGTTGTGGCTTGTGGGTTATTTTTTTTAAAATTTAAAATTTTAAACTAAAGAAATAAATATTGAAAAGAAAATTAAAAAAAAATATATTAATTTTTATATGGGTTAAAGATTCTTGACTTTGCAAGTCAAAAAATAATTTGAATCGTTACATAGAATAAATTCCTAGAAATTAATATTAGAATACATCCACAAATATGTTATTATGATGTGTATGAATTTTTTGGTCGGCTAAAATCAACACTTGTGAAACCTTTTTTGGGTTATGCTTGCCCCTCCCAGGTTCAAATCCTAGTTCCGTCCCTGACAAGGGCAAATGCTAGAAACCTCATTCTTGAGCTTTAGTAGTATTTGCTGTTTTTATAGAACCAAACAAAAAGAAAATTCAGGCATAAGAGGAAAAGACAATTTTAAGTTCATGCAAGTGACCAGAGAACAAGCATACTCGCAAAATTGTTTTGCTAAACAAACCAACAAAGAATAAATGGTTAAAAAGAAGTTTTAATATCATAATATTTAACTATTTGGGGACCACTATAGAAAAACTACTTACCAGAAATAATGTGTAAACTGTTATGTAACTGTATCTTGGAGGAAGGAAAAATTTAAGCCATTTATATAGGAGCAGAGTAGCTAGGGTTTATGCGATTGACAATGATCTATATAATATAAATTTAATAATGCTCCACCAAATGATGAGGCAAGCTTGAGTGGGATACTTATAGTCATCACTAATATTGTTTTAAAAACAACTAAACTGATGAAGTTTGGAAAAACTATTTGTTCCAATATAAATATGAATTCCTCCTTTGTTGTTACATTACTACATTAGCTAGCTAATTAAACTACTTAAAAATAGTGAATCAAGTATGCTAATGAAGTGCCTGTAATTTTTTTTTTTTTTTTTAAGAGAAGAATGGCTGTAATTGTATTGCCTAGTACGTAGGTTGTAATGTCCAAGCAAAGTTAAAAACAAGTTTTTTTTTTTTTTTTTTTGAATATATTTAAAGTAAAATTGTCCCTAAATTTTTTGGACGGGATATAACTTATAACTCCAAAATCTTAGTAGGTATTTCAATAGATGGATATAATTTAGTGTCTCCAACAAAACATCAAAATATATTTAAATTCTTCCTCTCATTATAACTTTCGAATTATTATACTAAAAAAAATTTCGATAAATTGCACTAAACTATCCCGAGGTTTGAGAAAATACCAAACACATTCACAACTTCTTAAAAATGGCCAATTTAATCCTTCAACTCAAACGGTATTAGCATCCGTTAATAACAAAGTCTGACTCTCTCTCCTCATTTCTTTTTCCTAATTTCACCGTACTCTCTCAATTTTTGCTCTCTCCAAATTTGACTTGCACTGTACTCTCTCTCTCTCTCTCTTTTCTTTATCACAATCTCATCTAACACTCTTCTTTCTCTCTCAATTTTCTTTGCTTTTGGTTGTTTGAATCTTGCCAATGATGGATGATGGATCTGCTTTCTCTCTCATCTCTCTATTTCGGTATGGAGACGTGGCGAGATTGGATTTGGGTTTGGCTGACATGGGTATCAGGAGTGAGATGTTGGCTTGGTGGTTGATGGCAATTTTATGGTAGAGTTAGGACTTTGGCTAGTATGATTGGGTTTTCCTGGGTTTCTTTATGGAGGAGAAAATGACTTGATTTTTAAGGATCTTTTTCTTTTGGTTTTCTCAGCTACCAAACACTACATGGAGGAGATGAGGCTTTTTCTATGACTTTTCTCTTTGATTTTCTCTGCTACCAAACGCAAAGTAGCAAAGTAATTACCTTTTTTCTATTGGTTTTCTCGGCTACCAAACACTACATGGATGAGATGAGGCTTTTTCTATGGCTTTTCTTTTTGATTTTCTCGGCTACCAAATGCAAAGTAGCAAAGTAAGTACATTTTTTCTTTGTGGGTTTTTGGGGTTTTTTTTTTTTTTTTTGGATTTGGGTTTTGTTGTGGATTTGGTTTATGGGGTGGCTATGGATCACCAGAGGTGGGTTTTGGTTTGTGATGGATTTGTTGTTGGGTGGTTTGGGTTTCATTATGGTGGTGGTGGTGATGGTGGTTTTACTGTGGTGGTGGTTGTTGTAAGTTTTTTTTTTTTTTTTTTTTGGGTTTTGCTGCAAGATTTTGGTTTTGTTACTATGGATTTGGTTGAGTTTTGTCATGAGTTTTGTAGGGTTGGGATTTGTGGCCCAAGCCCAAAACAATAAATTTGTAGAGTATGGGTGAAAGAGCTAGGTTAAGTATGAGATCAACAACAACGAATCACAACTTTCAAGCACAAGCCAACATGAATTTACACGTAAAGAATGAATATCCGAAGAGTTATATTATTGATTATCTGTTGAACACAGGTCTTAGGGTTACAGTCAAGTTCTCTCTTCTCTTTTTTTCCTCTCCTTTACGTTAGAAGCTTCTTTCCTTTATATAACCTCCCTTCTCTTCATCTCCATCGTCCACTTGTACTTCATCCATGAGTCTACTTGAGTATGTGTCACGTCAAGCATCTTCTTTAGCTCTGTGTGAGTGGCGGTAGGTGAGGATACACTGTTCAGGGGTCTTCTCCACATAAATGCGGCCAGAAAAGTTGCTGCAGAACACTAAATACGGTGGTAACAGCTTTCCCTTTAGATATTTCTTTATCCTTATCATCTCCAGTGTACTCAAAACTTATCTTGATCAGGAGGAGTCCTCGGAAGATCATTTTGACCTCTTATACGTTCAATTGATCTATACTATTCTCGTCAGAGGAATATAACCTCTTCGGACAGAAGATGACCTTTTCGGATTGTAATCATTCTTCCCTCTGAGGGTCCCACTTCCAGATGGGCCTTGCCCTTACCATCTCCTTCTTCTCGGTCGCACAATAGCTCTCATATGGGCTCTCGGCCCATTATGTTGGATTGGGCCTTTTCCCCCCACAATAGCCCTCAAAATTTTAATTTTCCCTCGCATCCGAGGAGAAAGAATAAGATTTTGATCTGCCACCTAAGGAAAAAGAAATAAAAATAAAGAAATTTAAAAGAGGGAAGTCATAAATACCCCCGTTTACACGCGCGCGAGCATAGAGACAAGCGCTTCATTATTGCCGCTGTCAGTTCCGTATTCCCAAAGCGCTGTATTAATTACTCCAGACGGCGTTTTGTCCTTTGCATCCAACGGTGGGTTATTGATCCAACGGACAGGGTTCTTCTTCGAGATTTGGACGGGATGAATTACACCCTTTCACCTGTCCTCGTATATAAACCCCTAGAGGAGGCAGTTTTTCTTTACTTTACGCATCCTCAGAATACCCAGAGAGCTCTTTCGTTCAAAACCTTTCAAGTTTCTTCGGATTTCTGTGTTCTTTGCTTCTAGGATCCACCAAGAGTCCATTTCGAGTCCAAGGATTATACTCCAATCTTGTTTGTGTAAGTTTCGGCACCTCTTAATCCTTCATTTTCTTCTCGGCTAATATTTTCTAACCTCAAAACCCATTTCCTATCCACTGCTTTAATTAGTTGTTCTCTAAGAATGGGCAAATTCCAATATCTCGTCGATAGTCCGGCGTTGATAGAGGAATTTAAGCAAAATCATGGTATACTGCGGGGGGTAAATCTGAGATATTGCCCTCCGGAGCGGATACTAACGGCCCGAAGAGAGGGAGAGGTCGTAATCCAATGATAGCCTTCATTGAAGGGGGAATGACCCTCCCAATGGGTTCCATTACTTTAAACTACCTTCGCAACCACAGGCTCTCTCCTGAGCAGTTCGCGCCCAATATCTTTAGGATACTAGGAGCCATCGATGCCTCGAACGAACAGTTAGGACTAGGGCTGACCTAGCATGACTTGGCATATATGTATGAATGTCATAGCCAAAAAGGGCAGGATACTACCTTAAATCCCGATCCAACATCGTTAGATTGTTCTCCTGCCTTCCCAAATCAAATAAAGGGATGAAATACGACTATTTAATCGTCTCGGGCGCATGGCATGACGGTCTACACTGTCCGACTGAAGTC